>NC_141618.1:32741558-32941558 GCF_047967505.1 Dipteris shenzhenensis | reverse complement strand
CCTACCCCTTTTTCCCCCTACCCCCTTTTAACCTTCCCCCCTTTTCCCCACCCCCCTTCGCGACCCCCCCAACCCTCCCACCCTCTTCCCCACTCTCCCTTCCCCGGGTTGGCTGCCGCGGCTGCCAACCCCCCCCCCCTCAACCCCTCCCACCCCTTTGCCCCCCCCTCAACCCTCCCCCCCCTCCTTGGCGACCCCCCCAACCCTCCCTCCCTTTCCCTCGGGCTGGCGGCCGCGGCCGCCAGCCCCCCCCCTCCTCTCAACCCCCGTCCCACCCCCTTGCCCCCCTCTCAACCCTCCCCCCCCTCCTTGGTGACCGTCCCCCCCCCTCCTTCCCGACCCCGTCGAGCCCTCCCCCCTTTCCCACCCACCCTTCCCCAGGCTGGCGGCCACGGCCGCTAGCCCCCTCCCCTCCTCTCAACCCCTCTCACTCCCTCTCCCACCCCCTCCCCCCCTCCCTGGGCTGGCGGCCGCGGCCGCTAGCCCCTCCCACCACCCCCCACCCACCCCCCTCCCTGGCCCCGAGCTGGCGGCTGTGGCCGCCAGCTCTCCCCCCCCCTCTCAGTCCCTCCCACCCCCTTTCCTCCCACCCAACCCCCTCCCCCGGCTGGCGGCCGCCAGCCCCCCCCCCCTCCTCTCACCCCCTTTCGTCCCACCCTTCCCCCTCCCCCTCTCAGCGCTCCCCCTTCCCCACCCCCCCCTTCGCGACCCCAGCCCCTCCCACCCCCTTTCCTCCCACCCAACCCCCTCCTCGGGCTGGCGGCTGCCAGCCCCCTCCCCCTCTTCACACTCCCCCCCTTCGCGACCCCCCAGCCCTCCCCCTCCCTCTTCCCCACACCCCCCCTTCACTCGGGCTGGCGACCGCGGCCGCCAGCCCCCCCCCCCTTCTCAACCCCTCCCACCACCCCCCACCCACCCCCTCCCCGCGCCCCCGAGCTGGCGGCCGCGGCCGCCAGCTCTCCCCCCCCCCCTCTCAGTCCCTCCCACCCCCTTTCCTCCCACCCAACCCCCTCCCCGGGCTGGCGGCCGCGGCCGCTAGCCCCCCCCCTCCTCTCACCCCCTTTCCTCCCACCCAACCCCTCCCCGGGCTGGCGGCCGCGGCCGCCAACCCCCCCCCTCCTTCACTCTTTCCCACCCCCCCTTGCCCCGAGCTGGCGGCCACTACCACCAGCCCCCCCCTCCTCTCACCCAACCCCCCTCCTCCCACCCAACCCCTCCCCGGGCTGGCAGCCGCGGCCGCCAGCCCCCCCCCTCTTCACCCTCCCCCCCCCTTCGCTACCCGCCAGCCCCCCCCCCTCTTCACCCTCCCCCCCCTTCGCAACCCCTCCCTGGGCTAGCGGCCGTGGCCGCCAGCCCCCCCCCTCTTCACCCTCCCCCCCCCTCAGCCGCTCCCCGCCCCCTCTCAGCCGCTCCCCCCCCCCCTCAGCCGCCCTCCCCGCCCCCCCTCTCAGCCGCCAGCCCCCCTTCCCACCCGCTTCCCTCCCACCTCTCCCTCCCACCCGCCGCGCCAGCCTCCCCTCCCACCCCCTTCCCTCCCACCCACCTCCCTCTTCGTCCCTTCCTCCCCTCCCTTCCTCCTCCCTCCCCTCCCACCCCCTTCCTCCCCTCCCTTCCTCCTCCCTCCCCTCCCTCCTCTTCTTCTCCTCCCCTGAACCTTTCTCTCTCTAGTTCCTCTCTCTTCAAATTTTAAAAAAGAAACTAGAAAAAAAAGTTTGCAAGTACCTGGAAAAAGTTTGTAAGTTTGCTCTTTCTTGCTTTCTTGCTCTTCCTTCCTTGCTCTCTTGATCGTCCTTGCTTTCTTGCTTTCTTGCTTCAGTGAATGAAATGAGGGGAGAATGAATGAAGAAGGAAGACTATATATAAGAAAAATTAGGTTTTCCTCCTCCTCTCCTATTGGCTTTCCATTCCTCCCCTCTCTCCTATTGGCTTTTCATTTATCTCCTCTCCCATTGGCTCCCATTACTCCCCCTCTCCTATTGAACCCCCATCCCTCATCCATTAGCCCTCCTCCCATCCATCCATTTCTTCTTCCTCCCCATTGCCACCACTCCCATCCCACATTTCCACCACGTCCCATACTCCTCCCATTTCCCAAAATCCCATATTTCCCCATCTCACCCTCCTCTTTTTCATCCCCTATTAACTTCCTCACTCATTTCACTCCCTTATTAGCCTACTCGCCTATTACCTTCCCCTCTCCCATTCCATTCTTCCCTCCCCACTCTCACTTCCACTTCCCATTACTCACTTGCCATTTAAAAACTATTAATATATTATTATACTATTTTTTATACTTATTATCATACACCCTTATTACTTCCCTATCCTATTCCACTCCTCCCTCCTCATTCCCACTTCCACTTCCCATTACTCACTTGCTACACATTTGCAAACTATTAATATATTATTACATGATTTTTTATACTATTTGTAAACTTACATATGGGCAAAATCACAGGTGTCAAAGCGATCCTATTGTGGTCATACAACAACTGTGCTTTTATTCAAGGGCATATTTATCCTCATCAACAAGCTTATTTACTCAAGGTATGAAGTGCATAATTTGTGCACTAGGTGTTTACTTTGTGTCAAAATTGTTTGCCACACACACACACATATACATATACCGAGAATTTTCTAATATTATCACATCTACATTTCTCCAATGGGCACAAAACTTTGTACACTCCTCAACCTAGGTCTTATTGACTTGCATACAAAGTGGTGCACCCATCTCATAAGTACTTGTTCGGATAACACACCTCCTATGTATTTTATGACAATTGTGCATAACACTAGCAACAAAATGGTGTATCATGTGAGACAGACTATGCAAAGCATATCCAATGGATACAAGACTTTACACGTTCCTCAACCTAGGCAGTATTGACTTGTGTGCAAAGTGGCATCCCCATCCGATAAGTACTTGTTTGAAAAATACACCTACGATCGTGTTTTTTGACGATTGTGCATGACACTAAGGCAACAACGGTGTTTTATGCTTGATCGACAATGCAAAGCATATCCGATGGGCACAATACTTTGCACACACCTTCAACTAGGTAGAATCGACTTACATGCAAAGTGGCATGCCCATACCATAAGTGCTTGATCCTATAACATACCTAGCAGCGTGTTTTTTGACGGATGTGCATGACACTAGAGTAAAAATAGTATTTAAAGCTCGATCGACCATGCAAAGGATATCCGATGGGTCGTACACCTCAACCTAGGTGGTATTGAAATGTTCTCAATGAGGCACACCCATCCGATAAGTACTTGGTCAGATAACACACCTAATGGCGTGTTTTTTTGCGAATGTGCATATCATTAGGGAAAAAATGATGTATAATGCGTGATCGACCACGCAAATCATATCCGATGGTGAAAATACTTTGCACGCACCTCAATGTAGTTAAAACGGACTTGCGTGCAAAGTGGAGCCCCCATATGATAAGTACTTATTTGAATAACACACCTATGGCCGTGTTTTTATATGGTTGTGCATGACACTAAGGCAAAAACGGTGTGTTATGCTTGATCAACCATGCAAATCATATCCGAAGGTGACAATACTTTGCACACACCTCAACCTAGTTCAAACGGACTTGCGTGCAAACTAGAGCCCCCATCCGATAAGTACTAGTTTGAATAACACATCTAGGACTGCGTTTTTTTACGAATGTGCATGACACTAAGACAAAAACGGTGTTTTATGCTTGATCGACAATGCAAAGCATATCCGATGGGCACAATACTTTGCACACACCTTCAACTAGGTAGAATCAACTTACATGCAAAGTGGCACGCCCATCCCATAAGTGCTTGATCGGATAACATACCTAGCAGCGTGTTTTTTGACGGATGTGCATGACGCTAGAGTAAAAATAGAATTTAATGCTCGATTGACCATGCAAAGGATATCTGATGGGCACAAAACTTTTCGTATGCCTCAACCTAGGTGGTATTGAAATGTTCTCAATGAGGCACACCCATCCGATAAGTACTTGGTCAGATAACACACCTAATGGCGTGTTTTTTTGCGAATGTGCATATCATTAGGGAAAAAATGGTGTATAATGCGTGATCGACCATGCAAATCATATCCGATGGTGACAATACTTTGCACGCACCTCAACGTAGTTAAAACAGACTTTCGTGCAAAGTGGAGCCCCCATCTGATAAGTATTTATTTGAATAACACACCTATGGCCGTGTTTTTATATGGTTGTGCATGACACTAAGGCAAAAACAGTGTGTTATGCTTGATCGACAATGCAAAGCATATCCGATGGGCACAATACTTTGCACACACCTTCAAATAGGTGGAATTGACTTACATGCAAAGTGGCACGCCCATCGCATAAGTGCTTGATCAGATAACACACCTAGCAGCGTGTTTTTTTACGGATGTGCATGGCACTAAGGCAAAAATGGAATTTAATGGTCGATCGACCATGCAAAGCATATCCGATTGCCACGATACTTTGCACACACCTTCAACTAGGTGGAATTGACTTACATGCAAAGTGGCATTCCCATCGCATAAGTGCTTGATCGGATAACACACCTAGCAGCGTGTTTTTTTACGGATGTGCATGGCACTAAGGCAAAAATGGTATTTAATGCTCGATCGACCATGCAAAGCATATCCGATGGGCATAATACTTTTCCTATACCTCAACTTAGGTCGTATTAAAATGTTGTCAAAGAGGCACACCCATCCGATAAGTACTTGGTCAGATAACATACCTAAGGGCGTGTTTTTTTGTGGATGTGCATAGCACTAGGGAAAAAACGGTGTATAATGTGTGATCGACCATGCAAATCATATCCGATGGTGACAATACTTTGCACACACCTCAACCTAGTTGAAACAGACTTGCATGCAAACTGGAGCCCCCATCCGATAAGTACTAGTTTGAATAACATACCTAGGACCGTGTTTTTTCATGGTTGTGCATGACACCAAGGCAAAAACGGTGTTTTATGCTTGATCGACAATGCAAAGCATATCCGATGGGCACAATACTTTGCACACACCTTCAACTAGTGGAATTAACTTACATGCAAAGTTGCACGCCCATCGCACAAGTGCTTGATCAGATAACACACCTAGCAGCGTGTTTTTTTACGGATGTGCATGGCACTAGGGCAAAAATGGTATTTAATGCTCGATCAACCATGCAAAGCATATCCGATGGGCACAATACTTTGCACACACCTTTAACTAGGTGGAATTGACTTACATGCAAAGTGGCACACCCATCCCATAAGTGCTTGATTGGATAACATACCTATCAGCGTGTTTTTTTACGGATGTGCATGACACTAGAGCAAAAATAGTATTTAATGGTCGATCGACCATGCAAAGCATATCCGATGGGCACAATACTTTGCACACACCTTCAACTAGGTGGAATTGACTTACATGAAAAGTGGCACACCCATCACATAAGTGCTTGATCAGATAACACACGTAGAAGTGTGTTTTTTTACGGATGTGCATGGCACTAAGGCAAAAATGGTATTTAATGCTCGATCGACCATGCAAAGCATATCCGATTGGCACGATACTTTGCATACACCTTCAACTAGGTGGAATTGACTTACATGCAAAGTGGCATTCCCATCGCATAAGTGCTTGATCGGATAACACACCTAGCAGCGTGTTTTTTTACGGATGTGCATGGCACTAAGGCAAAAATGGTATTTAATGCTCGATCGACAATGCAAAGCATATCCGATGGGTATAATACTTTTCCTATACCTCAACTTAGGTCGTATTAAAATGTTGTCAAAGAGGCACACCCATCCGATAAGGACTTGGTCAGATAACATACCTAAGGGCGTGTTTTTTTGCGGATGTGCATACCACTAGGGAAAAAACGGTGTATAATGCATGATCGACCATGCAAATCATATCCGATGGTGACAATACTTTGAACACACCTCAACCTAGTTGAAACAGACTTGCGTGCAAACTGGAGCCCCCATCCGATAAGTACTAGTTTGAATAACACAGCTAGGACTGCGTTTTTTGACGAATGTGCATGACACTAAGACAAAAACGGTGTTTTATACTTGATCGACAATGCAAAGCATATCCGATGGGCACAATACTTTGCACACACCTTCAACTAGGTAGAATCAACTTACATGCAAAGTGGCACGCAGATCCCATAAGTGCTTGATTGGATAACATACCTAGCAACGTGTTTTTTGACGGATGTGCATGACACTAGAGTAAAAATAGTATTTAATGCTCGATTGACCATGCAAAGGATATCTGATGGGCACAATACTTTGCACACACTTTCAACTAGGTGGAATTGACTTACATGCAAAGTGGCATTCCCATCGCATAAGTGCTTGATCGGATAACACACCTAGGAGCGTGTTTTTTTACGGATGTGCATGGCACTAAGGCAAAAATGGTATTTAATGCTCGATCGACCATGCAAAGCATATCCGATGGGCATAATACTTTTCTCATACCTCAACCTAGGTGGTATTAAAATGTTGTCAAAGAGGCACACCCATCCGATAAGTACTTGGTCAGATAACATACCTAAGGGCATGTTTTTTTGCGGATGTGCATACCACTAGGAAAAAAACGGTGTATAATGCGTGATCAACCATGCAAATCATATCCGATGGTGACAATACTTTGCACACACCTCAACCTAGTGGAAAGAGACTTGCGTGCAAACTGGAGCCCCCATCCGATAAGTACTAGTTTGAATAATATACCTAGGACCGTGTTTTTTCATGGTTGTGCATGACACCAAGGCAAAAACGGTGTTTTATGCTTGATCGACAATGCAAAGCATATCCGATGGGCACAATACTTTGCACACACCTTAACCTAGGTGGAATCGACTTACATGCAAAGTGGCACGCCCATCCCATAAGTTCTTGATCGGATAACATACCTAGCAGCGTGTTTTTTGACGGATGTGCATGACACTAGAGCAAAAATAGTATTTAATGCTCAATCGACCATGCAAAGCATATCCGATGGGCACAAAACTTTTCGTACGCCTCAACCTAGGTGGTATTGAAATTTTCGCAATGAGGCACACCCATCTGATAAGTAATTGGTCAGATAACACACCTAGCAGCGTGTTTTTTTACGGATGTGCATGGCACTAAGGCAAAAATGGTATTTAATGCTCGATCCACCATGCAAAGCATATCCAATGGGCACGATACTTTGCACACACCTTTATCTAGGTGGAATAGACTTATATGCAAAGCAGCACACGCATCCCATAAGTGCTTGATTAGATTACATACCTAGTAGCGTGTTTTTTGACGGATGTGCATGACACTAGAGCAAAAATAGTATTTAATGCTCGATCGACCATGCAAAGGATATCCGATGGGCACAAAACTTTTCGTACACCTTAACCTAGGTGGTATTGAAATGTTCTCAATGAGGCACACCCATTCGATAAGTACTTAGTCAAATAACACACCTAATGGCGTGTTTTTTTGCGGATGTGCATATCATTAGGAAAAAAATGGTGTATAATGCGTGATCGACCATGCAAATCATATCGTATGGTGACAATACTTTGCGCGCACCTCAATGTAGTTAAAACGGACTTGGGTGCAAAGTGGAGCCCCCATCTGATAAGTACTTATTTGAATAACACACCTATGGCCGTGTTTTTATATGGTTGTGCATGACACTAAGGCAAAAACGGTGTGTTATGCTTGATCGACAATGCAAAGCATATCCGATGGGCACAATACTTTGCACACACCTTCAAATAGGTGGAATTGACTTACATGAAAAGTGGCATGCCCATCGCATAAGTGCTTGTTTAGATAACACACCTAGCAGCGTGTTTTTTTACGGATGTGCATGGCACTAAGGCAAAAATGGTATTTAATGCTCGATCGACCATGCAAAGCCGATGGGCACGATACTTTGCACACACCTTCAAACTTGTGGAATAGACTTACATGCAAAGTGGCACGCCCATCCCATAAGTGCTTGATCGGATAACATACCTAGCAGCGTGTTTTTTTACGGATGTGCATGACACTAGAGTAAAAAAAGTATTTAATGCTCGATCGACCATGCAAATGATATCCGATGGGCACAAAACTTTTTGTACGCCTCAACCTAGGTGGTATTGAAATGTGCTCAATGAGGCACACCCATCCGATAAGTACTTGGTCAAATAACACACCTAATGGCGTGTTTTTTTGCGGATGTGCATATCATTAGGAAAAAAATGGTGTATAATGCGTGATCGACCATGCAAATCATATCCGATGGTGACAATACGTTGCATGCACTTCAACGTAGTTGAAACAAACTTGCGTGCAAAGTGGAGCCCCCATATGATAAGTACTTATTTGAATAACACACCTATGGCCGTGTTTTTATATGGTTGTGCATGACACTAAGGCAAAAACGGTGTGTTATGCTTGATCAACCATGCAAATCATATCCGAAGGTGACAATACTTTGCACACACCTCAACCTAGTTCAAACGGACTTGCGTGCAAACTAGAGCCCCCATCCGATAGGTACTAGTTTGAATAACACATCTAGGACTGCGTTTTTTTACGAATGTGCATGACACTAAGACAAAAACGGTGTTTTATGCTTGATCGACAATGCAAAGCATATCCGATGGGCACAATACTTTGCACACACCTTCAACTAGGTAGAATCGACTTACATGCAAAGTGGCACGCCCATCCCATAAGTGCTTGATCGGATAACATACCTAGCAGCGTGTTTTTTGACGGATGTGCATGACGCTAGAGTAAAAATAGAATTTAATGCTCGATTGACCATGCAAAGGATATCTGATGGGCACAAAACTTTTCGTATGCCTCAACCTAGGTGGTATTGAAATGTTCTCAATGAGGCACACCCATCCGATAAGTACTTGGTCAGATAACACACCTAATGGCGTGTTTTTTTGCGAATGTGCATATCATTAGGGAAAAAATGGTGTATAATGCGTGATCGACCATGCAAATCATATCCGATGGTGACAATACTTTGCACGCACCTCAACGTAGTTAAAACAGACTTTCGTGCAAAGTGGAGCCCCCATCTGATAAGTATTTATTTGAATAACACACCTATGGCCGTGTTTTTATATGGTTGTGCATGACACTAAGGCAAAAACAGTGTGTTATGCTTGATCGACAATGCAAAGCATATCCGATGGGCACAATACTTTGCACACACCTTCAACTAAGTGTAATTGACTTTCATGCAAAGTGGCACGCCCATCGCATAAGTGCTTGATTAGATAACACACCTAGCAGCGTGTTTTTTTACGGATGTGCATGGCACTAAGGCAAAAATGGTATTTAATGCTCGATCAACCATGCAAAGCATATCGGATGGGCACGATACTTTGCACACACCTTCAACTAGGTGTAATTGACTTATATGCAAAGTGGTATTCCCATCGCATAAGTTCTTGATCGGATAACACACCTAGCAGCGTGTTTTTTTACAGATGTGCATGGCACTAAGGCAAAAATGGTATTTAATGCTCGATCGACTGCAAAGCATATCCGATGGGAATAATACTTTTCTTATACCTCAACCTAGGTGGTATTAAAATGTTGTCAAAGAGGTACACCCATCCGATAAGTACTTGGTCAGATAACATACCTAAGGGCGTGTTTTTTTGCGGATGTGCATACCACCTGGGAAAAAACGGTGTATAATGCGTGATCGACCATGCAAATCATATCCGATGGTGACAATACTTTGCACACACCTCAACCTAGCTGAAACAGACTTGCGTGCAAACTGGAGCCCCCATCCGATAAGTACTAGTTTGAATAACACATCTAGGACTGCATTTTTTTACGAATGTGCATGACACTAAGACAAAAACAGTGTTTTATGCTTGATCGACAATGCAAAGCATATCCGATGGGCACAATACTTTGCACACACCTTCAACTAGGTAGAATCAACTTACATGCAAAGTGGCACGCCGATCCCATAAGTGCTTGATCATATAACATACCTAGCAGCGTGTTTTTTGATGGATGTGCATGACACTAGAGTAAAAATAGTATTTAATGCTCGATTGACCATGAAAAGGATATCCAATGGGCACAAAACTTTTTGTACACCTCAACCTAGGTGGTATTGAAATGTTCTCAATGAGGCACACCCATTCGATAAGTACTTGGTCAGATAACACACCTAATGGCGTGTTTTTGTGCGAATGTGCATATCATTAGGGAAAAAATGGTGTATAATGCGTGATCGACCATGCAAATCATATCCGATGGTGACAATACTTTGCACGCACCTCAACGTAGTTAAAACGGACTTGCGTGCAAAGTGGAGCCCCCATCTGATAAGTACTTATTTGAATAACACACCTATGGCCGTGTTTTTATATGGTTGTGCATGACAGTAAGGCAGAAACAATGTGTTATGCTTGATCGACAATGCAAAGCATATTGTATGGGCACAATACTTTGCACACACCTTCAACTAGGTGGAATTGACTTACATGCAAAGTGGCATTCCCATCGCATAAGTACTTGATCGGATAACACACCTAGCAGCGTGTTTTTTTTACGGATGTGCATGACAGGAGCAAAAATAGTATTTAATGCTCGATGGACCATGCAAAGCATATCCGATGGGCACAACACTTTTTGTACACCTCAACTAGGTGGAATTGACTTACATGCAAAGTGGCACCCGCATCCCATTAGTGCTTGATTGGATAACGTACCTAGTAGGCTCATGTTTTTTTACGGATGTGCATGACACTAGAGCAAAAATAGTATTTAATGCTTGATTGACCATGCAAAGGATAACTTGGCATGTCCATCTGATGAGTACTTGATCGGATAACTTCTCCCACTAATAAATTAAGTACTAATTAAAAATTATAATAAATAAGTAGATTATTAAAAAGAGACTAATATTTATGTAATTGTTGCCACTGCAGCTTGCTTGCGAAGGACTCTTACAAAGGAGATGGCTATAGATTTTGTTCCAGGGATGGATGTGATTTTATGTAGCAAAAGAGAAGTAGTTGCACTTGCTACAATCCATGATAGTGATCCCAATTCACTTTGCCACTTTCGAAGACTTGGCGAAGATAAGGTGGCAGTTACTGTATCAAAGATTCTTAGCGCACATGTTGAGCTAAAGTATAAATGTGGAGATATGGAAACACTTGGAGATGTTATGCCCTACAATACATCCAACAAATCATTTATAGCCTGGGACAAAGATGAGACTTATGCAACAGACATTATCAAGAATACAAAGTGCACCACCTTGGATTTTACTATAGGGGACATTTTACAAATGAGATCATTTGCAAATAAGATTGTAGCAGAAGGTGAAGTATTGGGATTTGAACAAGTGGAGCAATGGTCATTTGCGCAGATGAGGATTCTAAAAGTCACTGATGATGGTATGGTTGATAACATAACATCCTTATGTGATCCCTACTATGAGGTAGGCAAGAATATGAGATGGAGCATGCAATTTTTAAACATGCGAAAGAGGCACGTGGTTTTCAATGATAAAGACAACGTATACTACAATATCAAAGGACCTAAAAAGCGTGCCCATGTGCCAGGCTCTATCACTTCAAATGTGGATGATTTTAATATACTCAATTATAGAAGTGACATCTTATCTGGAGTGGATGAGTTCATTGGTTCCAAGAAACAAAATGATTTTAGAAGCGAAGCCTTATCTGGGGTGGATGAATTCTTGCACAGTGAGAAGGGCAAAGGTTTCAATAGCGATGTCTTGTCAAGTGTGGATGAATTCATGCATATTAACAAACCTGGTGTCAATCAAGGTTGTGGATTTGTGAAAGCCATGCAAGATGTCCCAATGAGTGATGTTCTCTCAGGAGTGGAAGAGTTTCAAGGTTCTCAATACTCTCGTAGAATATTGAATTCATTGAATGGTCCTAAGAGTATGTTAAAAACGAGGATGAGATCAACAGAGGATTATTCAGTATTTAACTTTGATTGTGATATGAACAAGGATGCAACGACCAATCATGGATGCTTGGTTACAAACAAATGTGAGGAGAAGAAGTGCATAAATACAGATAACAATGTGCACGAGGAACGAAAACGGTCATACATATGCATGAAGAGAAAGAGAATCCAGGCAGATCCACAAAAGCAACCAAAGAGGAAGAGAGTAATGAAGGAGGAGAACATGTTAAATGCATTGGGATATCTATGTTGCAAGCGAAGATGTATGCGCTTCATTGATCTTGCAGACATCAGGGAATGTAGAGGACATGTGTGGCAAAGAAGGGGAAGCGAAAGAAATGAATACCTTCTCACAAGTCTCTCTTGCTTTCTTCAGAATGGCAATAAAAGGCTAAGTTCAAGACAAAAGGTAAAACCTCTCGTAAATGGAAAAAGGATTTGCAATAAGGCATATCGCAATATTACTGGATTATCCCATGGTACATATTGGGATTTAGTCACCAAGGCAAAGGGCGGCAACAAATTTAGCATTCACGGTAATAGAGGAAGGTCCAAATCAAGAATCTCAACTGTCAGGGCAGCAGCAATTTTGCAAGACTTCATACATGAAAATGCTTTGCCTCAACCCCATATATCTACCAAACTCCCTAACGGTGACGCGATCATTGAAATGCACCTTCCAATGGGCTTGACAAAGCTCGATGTATTTGACTCTATTGCAGAAAAGCAAAGGCAAAGAGGGGATGCCGTAGCTTCTTCTCATACTTTGTATACTCTTTGGAAGAAGAACTTTGGATATGTTAAAATCCCAAGGAGGCAAAAAATGTCAAAGTGCAATGTCTGTGATGATTTAAAGCGAGCGATTGAGAGTGCAACATGTCCAAATCAAAGGGAATTATACAAAAAAAACCGAAAATCTCATCATGACCTTATTCGACATTCCAGACAAAAATATGCATTTTGGAAGGAGCAAGCTATTTCGCATCCTGATGACTACATGTGCCTTATTGTAGATGGCATGGATCAGAATTGCCTCGTTTTGTTGCCACTCCACCTAAATTACAAGGAAAGCACTTTCTAAAGACACATCTATGTGGAGTGTTAGTGCATGGAATTAAGTTCTTTGCAGATATATGGATTGATTCCTTGCATCTACATGATAGCAATCAAGTTGTAACATCTATTATGAAGGCAATTCGCAATGTACATGTAGAAAAAGGTCGCCTGCCATCGACTTTGAGAATACAAGCTGATAATTGCTGGCGAGAAAATAAGAATGTACTCATGTTTGCATTCTGCTCCATGCTAGTTGCTCATCGAATCTTCAATGAGGTCGAATGTGGATTTTTGTATGTTGGGCATACACATGAGGATATCGATCAGGTTTTTAGCACAGTCTCAAGGGAGCTTAAATGCAAGGATGTGGAGACAATAGATGACTTGGTAAGAAGATGTGGCAGGCAAGTTGGTGTTCGTAAGGAAAGTATAGTATGTGAGAGGCTCGAAAGAATGTATGATTGGAAGAGCTTCATTCTACCTTTCATACAAACGGGTGGTGATGCATTGACAGGTCATACCAATCCACACTACTTTTGTTTTTTTTTTAAAGATGAAAAACCCGTAATGCAATGGCAACAGTATTCTCATGATACAAAATGGGAACCTGAAGAACCTTACAGTCTCTTAACTTCAATTCCCAGCAAGGAAAGGTATCCAACATGGGCTCCTATACAAGAATTTAATGAGAGGTCTAATTGTGAAATAGATGGATTAAAAGCATTTATTACATACAAAGAGGAAATGCTCCGGAGATATCCTGATTCGAAGCCTACTTGGAGAGAACACACTACCACTGTAATTAACAAGACACGAAATTTAATAAAGGACCTTGAGAGAATGCGAGGCTCAAAGGATGTCAAGGAAGAATGCAATATGTTTTGGCCAAATGTTCATAACGATTTGCGCCCAGCTCCAGTCTTTGAAAATGAATTTGTATCATTACTCCCACGTCCATATTGTGGACCGAAGAAGAGAGAGTTTATGCCACAAGTAGATATAGAGGTCGATTGTTTTGTTGTGGTTCGGCCATCGGATGATGAATATGAGAATGTGAAGTTTTGGGTTGCAAAAGTAGTTGATGTGCAAAGAGATGACCAAGGGAGAGCTACAACATTTACAGCGGTATGGTATGAGCCAAAGGGCAGGAAGGAGAATATGGATAACAACACATTATATACTAATTGTATAATGAAGGAGTGGGTCCCAAATGATGAAGCAGTCTCTCAAGTTTCGACGGAGACAATCATAGTGTCTTGGCATTCAAGGGCAAAGAAATCAAAGAAGCACATGGGATATGAGGTAGAAGGAAAAATAAAAATACCACAGCAAACTATTTTGCATATACACAAATTTTTAAGGATGCTCGCCATGGAGGAAGTAGAAGGAGATAGCGCAAATGAAGAATGTCCATGATTAAAGCTTTGTATTGAAGTCCATTGAAGGATTTTATTTGGGTACTAGGCAAGGAGCCAATCCAAGACAATTATAATCAGAGTCATCACCTCGTATGTCAAATGAGAGTCAAAATATGCACTGGATGTCACCCAAGGGTCAAGGCTTGCCAAGACAATAGGGAGTTAATGCAGATGGCACCTGGCAAGGGACTATCACATTGAGCAATAAGACAATGGGGAGTCAATGCACCCAAGGGGCAAGGCTTGGCAAGATAACTTGTGGGAGTTAATGCAGATGGCACCTGTATTTTGCACTGGATGTCACCCAAGGGTCAAGGCTTGGCAAGACAACAGGGAGTTAATGCAGATGGCACCTGGCAAGGGACTATCGCATTGAGCAATAAGACAATGGGGAGTCAATGCACCCAAGGGGCAAGGCTTGGCAAGACAAGCCTAGGTCAAATTATGCAGATGGCAACTGGCAAGGGACTGTCGTGACATTGAGCAATAAGACAATGGGGTGTCAAATTATGCAGATGGCACGAATTGAGGCTCTTTAAGAGCAACAATTTAAATTGTAAACATATGTTCAATCTATATCATTTTGGATATAAAGACTCTAGCTAAGAGCAACGTCTCTCAATGTAATCATATACATAAAGCTACAATTGCTATTATCCCTCTTTGGTCTTATGGCATCATGTCTTCTTTCTATTTATTAAAAGTTTTGTTAAATTTTGTGCATATTGCCGAGTGACAATGCTATTTTCATGAAATATTTAAGTCTCCTTTCATGGATTTATAAATTTATCACGTCAACGAAAAACGTTAAGGAAAAATATTAAAAATAATTAAATTAACAAATAACTTAGATATAGCTAAAATTTCTAATATAGGATTATTTCAAATTCTTGCATGTTGGTGCAAAAGTATAGATTGAAAAAACAATATTTGTATGTGAATATGATAGAGCCACAAAGTGAACTTTTGATTTGGGAAGGAAAAACATCAAGGAAAAATATTAAAAATAATTAAATTAACAAATAACTTAGATATAGCTAGAATTTCTAATATAGGATTATTTCAAATTCTTGCATGTTGGTGCAAAAGTATAGATTGAAAAAACAATATTTTTATGTGAATATGACAGTGCCACAAAGTGAACTTTTGATTTGGGAAGAAACCTTTTAGAAAGTAAAATTTTTATTTGGAAAGGATATTTTCATAAAGTAAAGTTTTCATTTGGGAAGGATTTTTGGGCTTCGTCCAAAAACAACACAAAAAGTCCAAAATTAATGAAATAGGTGTTAAAGGCATTGGGTGCAAAGAAGTTGCGCAAATTCAGAGACCTGCTTGGTGTGCAGGAATTGGGATTGAGCTCGAGGGGGAGTGTTGAGATATCGAGCTCCCCACTCGTGATATGCCAGGGTGACCATTATGCATTTATGTCACCGACTTGTTAGCTGCAGATGCGGTTGGTACACTGCCCATGAATAATAGCTGGATGACAGCTACCTTTATGTACTCTAATTAGTGGCTCAGTAAGTATGCCACCTAGGTTAGTTGAGTTTGGTTTGAGACCCACATATAGGGTTCATCTATTCCTTTTGTACTTAGAGAGTTCTTTTGGCTTTCACAACTAAGAAGAGTTAAACTGTTTTCAGCCTCCACCTTTGTGTGTATTCCCCCATTGTGTATGTGAGAAAGCTGCAAGTGAGACTCCTTACTTCTCTCCCACTTCTCTTTACAAGAGGATTGCTAAAGCTTTTCCATTTTAAGAGGTTAGGTAGTTTTAGCCATGCTTAGATTCTATTTGAGGTATTTCGAAGGCGTATGCCAAGTGCTTTGGCCATGTTTTGATTGAAGCTATTTGGACGTTTTCTCATTTCATAAGTGGATTACAAGTGAGAAGGATGAACTTATGAAAGAAATGCAAAGTGGTGTGGGAAAAAAAAAAGAAACAAAAAATAAGAATGAGCCAGGAAGATAATCATTGCCATAAAGGTTCTTGGTAGCCTTGACCTTTATGGGGTGAGACCTTGGTGGAAAAATGGAAAATAAAAGACCAAGAAGATAACCAATGCCACATAATATTCTTGGTAGGCCTGGGGCCGATGCCTTGGTTTTCATGGGTTGGAACCTTGTGTCGAAATAGAGAAGGAAAAAAGAGCACGAATGAAAAGGAAGAACATGAAAAAACATGGAAAACAAGGGATTTTTGATTGTTCATGAGAGTCTCTATGAGGTGGAATATGTGGTTTTGAGATGGTTTTCATGACTAGATGTGAGAGCGAGGTCATAACCGTAGACATGAATTTGAGTAGTTTTTAAGTGTAGATGGTTCTACCTTAGTTTCAAAGGTGGGTTAGTTTTAGTGTTTTTCTTTTTAGCAGGCCTATGTGGAAATGTAGCTTAGTTATGCTATCAGCATTACATGTAGGTGAATGAGGAGGTATGTTCTTATGAGTGGTGATGTGTGTTGAGAGATAGTGATCAGTTATGTTGTGTGTATTGAGTGATGTGATGTTATGAGGTTATGTGTGAATGTTATGGTGTGATGTGCATGACTTGCTTTAAGGTGATGCGGTTTGAGAATAAATGTTATTTTGGAACTTTTTAGTGGTGGTCGTGTTTTATGGTAGATTTTATGGACAAGATGATTGCAGTAATGATGAAGCAATGGATATTCATGAGGACGCTTCACATTTAAGTGTGGGGGGAATTATAACATGTCATTTTGGGTCTTAAAAATCATGTACTTTTCACAATTTCATGTCCTATGCAAGGATGATGTCATTCAATGTAAGCACAACAATGTGTTTTTCATGGTATTTAACCATTGAAAATGGTGCAAAAATACTATTCATATTTCAGCAATGTTGCTACAGCTAAGTAGAACTCACTGAGCTGAATGACTTTGCTTTTTATAGCATTGCATTTCTAGCTACAACTAGAGAGGTATGAAGTTCACAAAAATGAGGAAAAAGCACTATTTAATTGGTGATTTTTGAGAGTGGTAGAAAGGGGAGAATTGAAGGGGTGTGAGAAGGTCACAAGTGTCATCCATCCAAGGGTGAAAATCTAATGGTGGTGATTTAAGCTGGGAGGTTAAGGTGGTTGAATGAAAAAAATGCATACGAGATTGTGTGACGCCAATGCAGGGAAAGAGAGAAGAAGCTTGTGTTAAGCCAGGCAATCTCCAATTCTAGAGGATAGGATAATCAAAGGCCAAACTGGCGCAAAGGTCAGATAAAAAACAGGTAAAAAGCCACATGTGAATCTCTGTCAGGATGAAAATCAGAACCAAAATACTGTGTTAAAATCTCATCAAAAACAGGCCCCAGAAGAGCCCAAAATCAGAGGCCAAAACTGCTGGCCAACCAAAAACTGGCCGACCAGACTGACCAGGTCGATCAAAATTTGGCCAACCAGACTGGCCAGGTCGGCTAGGGCCCACCAGCTGGTTGACCGACTAGCCCTTCCCTATTTAAAGGGGGGGGCCTAGGTGCTCAATTATCACTTCTGCTCCTGAGGTCCCTGCACACCCTGAGCTCCTGCCTCCTTCATGCTTCCTGGCTGCCACCTCTTTACCTCTTCTTCTTGCCTCCTGGCTGCCTCCTCGCTACCTCTCCTTCCTGCCTCCTTTCTGCTCTAGATCTGCCCCTCTTTCCTGTGCCCCTATTTTTGCTCTAGATCTGTCCCCTACTTCTGCTCCAGATCTGCCCCTACTTCTGCTTCAGATCTACCCCTACTTTTGCTCTAGATCTACCCCAACTTCTGCTCCAGATCTACCCCTACTTCTGCTCCAGATCTGTCCCTACTTCTGCTCTAGATCTGCCCCCAACTTCTGCTCCAGATCTGCCCCAACTTCTACTCCATCTACTGTTCTTTTTGCTCCATATCTGTAGCAACCCTTGCATCAGTTTGTTGTCCCAGATCTGGTTCAGTTCCAACTTGTGGAGCTAGTGTAGAAGCCCACTACAGTTGGCTGCCCTGGAGGACTGATGTTTGCTCCCTCCAAAGCTTCTCTCTCATACCTTCTCTTGTATTGAGTTCCTTTGGTGATATTGTGAGAGAGGAGAGCACACACAAAGGGATAGGAGACACCAAAAGTGGTGGAGCAAAAGCTACTCCAGCTTATTCCTCTATCATATATATATGAGTATACATGGGCACTGTACAAGTGGGTGGGCACACTGCCCTTTACCCCAACAACCTCCCACTTAAAGGCAGTGTGCCTTTAAGGGAGTATAGTACACATATAATACAATCAGCCATAGGCTGAAAAACAAGATGACGAGACCATCATCCTATGCCCATCAGCACTTTACAATGTGCAAAGTGCATTGAGGATAAGCTGCTAGCAAACATCAGGTTTGCAGGATAGAAAATGACAAGCTGTAGATGCCTGTCAACCAAGATCTCATGCCAAATCTCATTGGGAGAGTGAACTCTCACCACCAGTGCTCCTGTGCTAAGTCCATAGCACCCGAACTATCACTGTGTAAAGAAAATATCTCTGTACCACCTGTGACCATAAGCACATGCCCTACAATAGACCTCTGCTAGTCTACCCAACCTGCATCACCTGCATGCTGCTCCTGGAAGCATAAGGACTTGATGTCCACAACCGCTTTCCTACTGCCAAAATCTACCATAATCATGCTACCAACTCCCATTGCAACGGAAGCAAGAACGGAAGTGTAGCCCCAATGGCAAACATGTGAGAACCAAGTCTCAACACAATCATGGATGCATGAAGTACTATGGCTGCCATATCAACCATAACTTGCTACTCAACTGATCTATGATCGTCAAACCTGCTGTGTTTCAAGTATGGAGCCAATACAGGCAATGGAGTACTTAGTAACTTCCCCCTCTCCATACTGAAACAACCAAGTATCTGACAAACATCATCAAGACCATGCAGCGCCCACTGCAAAGCATCCCTGTCCATAAGGAACCATATGGCAAGTAACCTCAGAAGAATAACAACCTCCTGAATACTAAGACCATAACCTGTCTCACTGCGCATCACATCCTGAGCTCTCATAACGGTATGAAACCTATGAAGCCAAGCTCGAGGGGATTGCTTCTGGCCATGGAGGCACTTACGAAGCAAACATATCAATGATTTCTGCCCATGCGCAATATGACTGAAGTTAATAAGTGCAGAAACCACATCTGTCCTGGCATAACCAGCCAATGGATCATACCGGGCATCATTAGCCAAGGTTTCCTCCTCACCATGCATAGCCTCATCCTCATCCGTAAGAGGCACTCCGCATTCTGGGAGTAAACTGTAACTGTCCATAGGAGTATAAACCTGTGGAATACTTGAGACATCTGACCATCTCTGACCAAAATCAGGAAGTAATTGTGGTTGTCCCAACTTTATAACCTACTCACCGTGGGAAAAACCTCCCACTCCAAGGGATATGGGCTGCCCCTGGAAAGACTTCGGAGGTATCAGTGCACTTACACCCTCCTGGAACACCACTCTCCTGCTATCCACAGTCTTGGGCTGTCTAAACATAGCATCCTCTCTGAAATAGACATTATGGCTGCGTATCAACTCTCTAGTTGAAGAATCCCATAACCTGTAGTCCTCACTGGACTCACTATATCCAAGGAAGATACATCTCCTCGGTCGGGAACCATGAGCATAAGCCTTGCAGCCAAACACACGTAAATGCTCATAACATGGTGCCTTGCCAGTCAAGAAGTCAAATGGCACTCTACCATTCAGAGATCTCCTGGGTGACCTGTTAAGCAAGTATGCAGCTGTCTTACATGCCTCAGCCCAATAGCATTCAGTAAGACCTGCATACCATAGCATGCTACCAATCCTGTCCAATAGAATCCGATTTATGCCTTCTGCTAAGGCATCGTGAGTAGAAAGATGAGGAGTGGTCAACACCCTCCTGATACCAAGTGTATCACATAGATGCTGAAATCTAGAAGAGGTAAACTCTGCATCACCATCAGTCATTAAGCTCAATAGCTTCTTTCCTGACTGATTTTCAGCATTACCCAAGAAGCGCTGAAATGTATCATATACATCATGCTTCTGCTGAATTGGATATACCCATATGTACTTTGTAGCAGCATCAATAAATGTCACAAAGTAAGAGGCGCCACCCAATGAAACGGTAGGCATAGGCCCACAAACTGCACTATGAACCAACTGCAATGGCGTTAGAAGACGAGCATAACGCAAAAGTTAACATTCGAACTCATAAAAAGTAGGAAGAGAGGGTTGAGAAATGATTTGTTGCATAAAACTAAAATACTTGGGTGGGAGTTTGTTAAAAAAGAAAGTGACTTGGTCATCCTCAGATTTGGGAGGACCAATTGTGGCAAATTTAGCAACTAACCACCGGTAGTCTGACAGTTTGACCTTGAGATCATCGTCAGTAGTGATCTGGAATTGTTGGAGATCGTGGTCAAGATTGATGTGACGAGTATGATCTCGAGCTGCATAGCGATCAGTGAGATGTGCCCATCGCTCAGAGGCAAGGTCAAAATGCTGTAATTGAGAGTGAAACTTAGGCAAAAGACCTTGCATGATTTCGACAATGGCAGTGGCATTACGATGTCGCCACGAGCGAACTACCTGATAAGGATAAACATGAGGATTGGGTTGTCGTTCAGTACCTTGAACGAGTTCCCATAGATCTTGAGAATCAAGCACATGGCGCATGAGATTTGACCATGTGGTATAATTAAACCCGTTAAAACGAGTCATATCAGTAAAAGCATGTTTGGCTATTGCAGAGATAGGGTGAGAGGAAGAAAGGGAATGATAGAGAGAAGCAACCGGTGGAGGCATGAGAGAATTCAGAATAGGAGCGGAGTGAGAAGAAGGGAGAGGCGGCACCATCAAAGGAACAAAAGGATTCGGAGAAGGTCCTGAGGGGGAGGGATAAACATGAGAGGCGGGATATGACATGAGAGGGGAAAAAGGGGCAGCGGGAGAGATAGAGGGAAATAAACTATAGGAGCCCAGTGGCATGGGAGAAGATGGAGGATGAGAAGCCACTGGAGGAAAGATGACAGCGGAAGATATGAGAGGGATGGGAGGGAAGGAAGAATGAGAACCGAAAGCAAACTCATTGTCTGACGCATTTCTCCTTTCTCGTCTACGAGTGTTCACATGCATGTATGGATCTATGTCCTCGTATACCTTGCACTGATTCTTCTGGGATAGGCACTGTCGAATAACCCAATGTTCTCATGCCGGCTTGTCCTCTTTCATCAGGGTATACTAGTTCTTCATCGGCAGTGAACTTGAGATGTTTCTCTGCTTCTTTTGAGTTGAATAGAGGTCCTTGTTGACGTATCAGAGCAAAACATGGAGAAGTAGAAGCACGAGGTGTGCGGGTACCTGCTTCAAGTTCCTTCCATTTCTGAGATTCAGCAAATTCTTTAAAGAGTTTGGAGAGGTATTCATCACCTTCGATCCTTGCAGACTCTCTCTCGACATATGACAAGGGTGGTGGTTGAATAGAGGTTGATTTAGGCTGAGATCGCTTTGGGGAAGAAGGAGAAGACATCTTCAGTTGATGATCTATCTTCCAAGCTTTCCAGGTCAAGGCGCAGGTGTCGATAGGCACACCTTGCTCTGATACCATATGAAGAAAGTTCTTGGAGACAAATAAAACAATACTAAAGACTAATGATAGCTGAAGAAGAAATATATATCTGTTGGGGTAAAGGGCAGTGTGCCCACCCACTTGTACAGTGCCCATGTATACTCATATATATATGGTAGAGGAATAAGTTGGAGTAGCTTTTGCTCCACCACTTTTGGTGTCTCCTATCCCTTTGTGTGTGCTCTCCTCTCTCACAGCTAGTATCAGAGCCCATGGCGTTCGATCTACGAGGAGCTCGGTGAGAGGAGAACGGGCACTGCTTCGAGAGATCTACCGGGAGCTTTGGAGAGCTTGATTCTCTCATTCACGGAGAGATTTTGGGTAGACATCCAAATCTGTTTGCTCTATAATGCAGCTGCAAGAATCACTTTGGGTTATCTTCCAGTGCTCCAGTGCTCTAGCAACCTAGCGTTGGAAGGAGACCGCTATCCGTTGGTCTTGACGTTGTCTCGTGGGAGCAGCATAGTGTTCTTACTTCAGAGGGGGCTCTTCTCTCCGGGATTCAAAAAGATCAACTCAGCTCCGGGAAGCCCTCTCCCACTCCTAACTCCAATAACTCCTCTGGTATTAAACCCACTTGGCACAACCTTCCCAAAAAGAATCGGTTTGTTCAGCATTGCTAGAAAGTTGGGCATGTTGATGATGAATGTCGCTCCAAAGCCAAAGGCATTCTTCCATAGCCCTCCACCACGACTCCTCTGCCACCTCGTTGGCACCCTAGGAGTGGTCCTCCTCCACATAATGCTAGTCTTTGGAGACCATAGGGCCATGTCACTAATCATTTCACCCCATCCCCTCCTTTTATAACTCCCAAAGGCCTGTCTAATTGGTCCACTGGAGATTCTCTAGACTTCACTTCTCAAGCCTTGATCCATATCACCGAGCTTGACTCCTCCCCATCCATATCTAGATCAGCATTTCATACTCTTCCATGTGGCTCTAAAGCCCCTTGGATTGTGGATAGTGGAGCCACTCATCATATGGCCCCTCATCATGATCTCTTCATTTCTCGCCAATCGGCAACAGGGTGAGTCCGTTGTGGCAATAACTCTATTGCTACTATTCATGGCATTGGTTCAATCACATTTGATACCGACAAAGGCCCCAATCTTGCTTAATTGGATCAAGTGTTTTATGTCCCCCATTTAGGGGTCAATCTTCTTTTCATCCATTAACTTTGCCTTCTTGGTCGCGTGGTGCTATTTACAAAGATGCATGTCGAAATCATAGATGAGACATTAGGACTCCTTTTAGCTCGGCAACCTCATGGTCTTTACCTCATAACTCAATTTCTTGATAAGTACTCCCTCCAATACCGGTTCTGAGTTTCATCGGCTTCATGGTCTTGCTACCCTGAAAGATCCAATTGACACAGAATGATTATGGCATTATCGTCTGGGAGATTTGTCCTATGACTCTTTATGTGAAATGTATCGGGATCATTTGGTTGATGGCCTACCTAAATTATCGTGAGCCAAATATATTTGCCGTCCATGCCAATTAGGCAAACAAAGCCGAACTCCTTTTCCTTCTCATTCCACTTCTCGAGCCAGTGAGATATTGCGTCTAATCCACCTCGATATTAGTGGCAATCTCCTATTCCTTCATTGAATGGCTCACAATATTTCTTCTTAATTGTGGATGATTACTCCCGATAGCAATGGGTGTTCTTCATGAAAGAGAAATCTGACACTTTTTCCTTCTTTGCTACTTGGGCTCGATTGGTCATGAACCAAACAGGAAAGTCTATTGGGATTACTCGTAGTGATAATGGTGGTGAATTCATTTCCCATGAATTCACTCACTTCCTTCATGAGCATGGTATCCAATGCCATCTTACATCTCCCAATTCGCCCTCCCAAAATGCTCGTGTCGAATTGAGACAGCGCACATTCATGAACATGGCCCGTTCCATGCTTTTTGCAACCGAGTTGCCTGAACGTCTCTGGGCAGAAGCTGTGAATACTTCTGTCTATCTCCTTAATCATTGCCCTACTCAGCCCATCCCGAACATGACGACTTTTGAGGCCTTCTATGGCTACCGACCGTTCTATTTCTCATATCTACATCTTTGGATGCCGCGGGTACACTCATACTCCCAATGATACTCGTGGTGAACTAGAACCTCGTGTTGAACTTCTACTTCTCATTGGCTACTCAGCAGAAGCCAAAGCTTATCGCTTATTTGATCCTCGCATAAACAAAGTTTTGGTTCACCGTGATGTGGTCTTCGATGAAAGAGATGTTCTAAAAAATTCCTCTATTCTCTCTGCTGATGACGTATCTACTCCCATTCCCTCCGAAATCTCTCCACCCGAAACTTCTTTCTCTCCCCCTAAAATTGCTTTCTCTCCACCCATTGCTTCTCCTCGATCCTCTTCTCACGACCCACTGCCATGCTGGTATCGACAAACTATGAAGGATTCCGGGATTATTCCCTTAGAACTTCCTCCTCTTGGTCCTCGACGCTCTACCCAGACAGCTTCTTCCACTACCATTGCCTCGATTTTTACCACAGCCTATATCATACATTCTGAATTTGCCACTTGGCAAGTAGCAGTTCAACATCTTGAGTGGCATCGTGCCATGGAATAGGAGCTTGAGAGCATTGTTCGCAATGAGACCTGGATTTTGGTTGATCGACCCAGTCACAAAAAGGTCATAGGAACCAAGTGGATCTTCCGAACAAAACTCAAAGCTAATGGAACATTGGACAAGTACAAAGCTCACTTAGTAGTGCAAGGATTTCGCCAAAAACATGGTATCAATTATGAGGAAACCTTTGCACCTACTACTTGATTAACATCCTTTCGCCTTCTTCTCGCCCTAGCCGCTCATCACAGCTGGTCTATCTATCAAATGGATGTCAAGAGAGTGCCTTTCTCAATGGCTACCTTGATGAGGAAATCTATGTGGCTCCCCCACTAGGATTTTCTCCTCCTAGCCATGAAAATAAGGTATTCCGTCTCCGCAAAGCTCTTTATGGGCTTAAACAAGCACCTCGGTCGTGGTTCCACCGAATAGACACCTTCCTCAAAACTAATGGGTTGATCCGAATTTATATATACATCAATCTTCAGAGGGGGTTTGCTTTATCTTACTTTACGTAGATGATCTTTTGCTTTTGGGCTTTACCACCACCACACTTCAATTCATTAAAACTCAACTCAGCACCACAGTCGAGATGACCGATCTCGGTCTTCTCTCCTATTTTTTAAGCATGGAAGTTGTTCAGCATTCTGGTGGCATCTTTGTTTCTCAACAGAAATATGTTCTTCAACTCCTTGATCAGATTATTCCCCATGAGCCTAAGCTAGTTGCCACTCCCTTGGATCCCACAGTCAAGCTCTCAAAAGACTTGGAGTCTCCTCCCTTTGATGAACATCTCTATCATCAGGTTGTTGGCAAGCTGCTCTGGCTCATTCACACTCGTCCGGATCTTTCTTACTCAGTTTCCATTCTCACTCAGTACTTTAATGAACCCAAGCACACTCATTGGCATGCATGTATTCGTATCTTGTGGTTCATACGTGGTACTTACTCTTATGGTTTACATTTCAGACCAGGACTAACACTATAGGGATACACTGATTCTGACTGGGCTGGCGACCCGAACAATCGCCGTTCTCATGGCGCCTACATTTTCTCGTTCGGCTCGGCACCTGTTTCTTGGTCCAGTCGTAAACAAGAAACTGTTGCTAGATCTTCTATAGAGGCTGAATACCCGGCCTTGTATGATTGTACCACAGAGGCCACATATCTCCGGCAGTTTCTCGCAGAGCTACACTTTCCTTGTACTGAACCAACGATCCTCTACGTCGACAACAAAAGTGCCATCGCTCTCGCCGGCAATCCCATTTTTTCGAAGCGGACCAAACATGTTGGTGTACACTTTCATTTTACTTGCGAGCAAGTGGAATTAGGTACTATTCGATTGGTATATGTTCCAGCTGCCGATAATCATGCTGACATTCTTACCAAGCCGGTTAACCGACCTACTCTTGAGCATCTCAACCCACGGCTTGGGATTGGTGTACCGCCTCCTTCTACTTAGCAGTTTTTGTGTACTTGTGCTTAAGAAAGTGAACAAATCCCCTGCGAGGGCACTCCTTAAAGTACTTCTTTTTTGTACTTTCTGATTGTACCATCACTACTGGGCATTTAGTGAAGATGAAAACCTACTTTGTAGGCATCTTCATCTAAATGAAAACCCTCTTTTTTTTTCTTTTTTCTTTTTTTTAAGGATGATGAAGAAGATAGATTACCCCTGGAACAACTCTTTGCTTCTCCCTTCTACATTGGACATTGAGGAGACATTGAGAGGGGGTGTTAAGCTAGGCAATCTCCAACTCTAGAGGATAGGATAATCAAAGGCCAAACTGGCACAAAGGTCAGATAAAATATAGGTAAAAAGCCACAAGTGAATCTCTGTCAGGACGAAAATCAAAACCAAAATACTGTGTTAAAACCTTATCAAAAATAGGCCCCAGAAGAGCCCAGAATCGGAGGCCAAAACTGGCCACAATCTGGCCGACCAGACTGACCAGGTCGATCAAAATCTGGCCGACCAGACTGGTCAAGTCGGTCAGCAACCAGCTGGCCGACCAGCTGGTTGACCGATAGGCCCTTCCCTATTTAAAGGGGGGGCCTAGGTGCTCAATTATCACTTCTGCTCCTGAGGTCCCTGCACAACCTGAGCTCTTGCCTCCTTCCTGCTTCCTGGCTGCCACCTCTCTGCCTCTTCTTCCTGCCTCCTGGCTGCCTCCTCTCTACCTCTCCTTCCTCCCTCCTTTCTGCCCCTCCTTCCTGCCCCTATTTTTGCTCCAGATCTATCCCCTACTTCTGCTCAAGATCTGCCCCTAATTCTACTTCAGATCTGCCCCCTACTGCTCCAGATCTGCCCCAACTTTTGCTCCAGATTTGCCCCTACTTCTGCTCCAGATCTGCCCCTACTTCTGCTCCAGATCTGCCCCCAACTTCTGCTCTAGATCTACCCCAACTTCTGCTCCATCTACTGTTCTTTTTGCTCCATATCTGCAACAACCCTTGCATGAGTTTGCTGTCCCAGATCTGGTTCAGTTCCAACTTGTGGAGCTAGTGCAGAAGTCCACTACAGTTGGCTGCCCTGGAGGACTGATGTTTGCTCCCTCCAAAGCTTCTCTCTCATACCTTCTCTTGTATTGAGTTCCTTTGGTGATATATATTTCTTCTTCAGCTATCATTAGTCTTTAGTATTGTTTTATTTGTCTCCAAGAACTTTCTTCATAGCTTGTCCATGATGTTCTTGATCTTGGCTGTGAAAGGAATTGCACATGCTGTCCAGAGTCTGCCTAGCCCCTAGAGGAGAATTCTGTGCAAGAGAATGAAGAGGGGATGGTCAACCCTTATCAAGAAAACATCAAGAAGAAGAAGTGCGCCATTTCTTGATGGAGAGACCTGATTGTGGTAGTAGCCTATTGCAAGATTTGATGCTCATCTCAAGAGCATTCTGAAGAAGTGAAGCAAGGAAGCTGTGTTTCCAGCATTTGGGAACTTTCTCAGGGAGGATATACCTCAATTTTTTTTGTTCAGCCATTGTGGGATCTTCTTAAGAGGTAGGAGACCTCTTTTGTGCATGTTGTAAATGAATAGAACCTATAAATACTTAGGAGATGGCCTTACAATACTAAATCATCACTTTCTTTGAGGAAAAGTGTAGGATGACCAACTTTTTGACCTATATATTCCATTTTCTAGTAAAAATGAACTAGAAGGCTGTAACTTTCTGCAATATCATGATTCTATACAAGTTTGAATGTATATATGAATGAATGGGGGCTGGAATTAAATTTATTTCATCGTCATTATGCTTGATTGTTTCTGGTTTAGTTGCTGATTCATGAGACATAAGCAAAACAGAGGTGTATTTATCTTATGATGCATGTGCCAGTTTGAGGTGAAATAAAGGGAAACTTCCCTTTATTTTCTTTTTTGAGGAATGTTGTGTGGTCAGATAGTGTTTTTTGAGAAAAGATAAAGGACTTGCTTTTTGTAAACTTGTCATTTTTTGTCCTAATAAAAAAGAATGTATTGGGTCATATCTTTAGATTGGTGTGTCCAAGTGCAATGGTGTAAAAGCAAAGTGTTGTTTATTTTTCATGAGAATTCAGAAACTTGAACTACATTTTAGAAAGGATTCATTTCCACAAGGGTCTGTGACTAAAATGGCCACTTGAGGTGCATTGAAAAGAATGTTGTTTTGATCAGATCTTTGCAATCATGAGTTGGAACCGGAGGATGTAAAGAGGAAGTTTCTGTATTTTTCTGAGTATTTCAAGTTCCAAGTGTTTAAAGAAATATTGGAATGGTTTTTAGAGGTGTTTTGGTTCAAACTTGATAGTAGATACATAGATTAATGAGCATGAGGTGAGATGGTTAAGTCTTGGAAGGCAATGTGTTGAGTGAATAATGGACTACATTAGTGTTATCTATAGTTTCCCTAAGCACATTTTACCCTTTTCTTAGTGCAATATCCTAATACTTGGCTAGTTTGATACCCATACTTGTAGATGCCTTTAGGGGTCTCCAGCGGGCATGATGCTCAAAATATTAAACTACTTTCCAATTCTAAATCGATTCATCAGATGAGACAAGAAATTCTCTATGCACGCTATATGTGCAGCAGTAGTGACAGAGTCTATTATTTGAAAAGAGAAGTCCTACATGTTTTTGAAATCAGAGGTAAGCACAGAAATGATGATGAATAGAAAGAAGAATGCAATAAGCAAATACCTTCATCGTATGCTTCCCGAGCCACTGCTTGAAGCTGTGTCTTATGAAGTGAGCATTTGGTATCCTTAGTGATTGAAGAATTCTGGTACTACTTAGGAGTCCTACCTCCATATGAAAACATAAGTGGCAAACTGAAGATCGATGGAAACAGTTTCTCATCGCACTTCTCTGGATGGAGAGTTACTAATGTTGTCGATCTCTATATCTTATTACTAAACATGCATGGAGAGTTACTAATGTTGTCGATCTCTATATCTTATTACATAGAAGACTGTCAAGTATTCAAGGCATGCATACCTTATATAGAAGAAATTGTGACATCATCCATCTCTAGCAAATTCTTTTGACTAATTCGTTTTAGCATTTCTGTTCAAATTATTAGAGCGAACCTCAAAAGTTGAAGTTGAATTAGAAATACATTGAAATGAATCGAACGAGGAATTCAACAGCAGAAAAAGAATGAGAATCGGTCCCTTTGGAATGTATTATTTCCTATGTCCATGGACTTTGAAGAGCCTTCTCATGCAACAATAGACCCTCCTACTTTCTCACGATCTCCAGTAGACTCTCTGATAGGCTCACGCTCAATTATATCCAAAACGAAGGCAACAACAATCATCAAGCTCAACCTGACTCGTCGCCAATTCCTAGCAAAAGCCTTGTAAATCCATTCAATTAAAAGCACAATCTTAATTCTCATCCACCCAATACCTCTCTAATAGAAGCGTAGAAAATCTTCTGCAATGGAATTTGCAACACGATCAAGAGTTTCTTGAAGGACAAAACTCTGGATGCACCGACTCTAGCACCATCCCAAAGCCTCGCTACCATGCACATTTTGCAAGATGTCTAAACTTAGAGCCAGTGCGCACGATGCTAGAAATGCACAACTTGTGGTGGATGGCACAGATTTCTAGACTAATTTGAAGCGCCACTTGTGCTGAATTTTGCAACTCAAAATTTGAGGGTGCAAATTTAGTACCGACTGGAGTGTCTCCAATGCTCTACCTAGCCAATGAGAAATGGCTAGCAGCACTCTTGTAAACTCTTTCTGGCCTGTGAGACGCACCTTCAGAGCTCCCTGCAAGTGTTCAGAGTTCCTAAATGCCCACCACAATCTATTCACATGATTTATTTGACTGCAAGCTTCAATGTCGCATTGGTTCATCATTTTTCCTCCCATGTGCACTGGCCCTTAGTTAATGACATGTGGCAATCAAGTTAGTTAATAGCTCACATTGATTCAAGGTACAATTGGACCAATGATCAATTTCAAAGGAAACGAGGGACCCATTAATTGTTTTTTCCCATCTACAAACTAAACCTGCACTAAGAGGGCCTCCCCATGCGAGCCAGTGGCTTTGCGGGAGCCCTACTGGGCAAGATTTATTTGCAGCCCCATGTTAGAGAGCTGGCTCAGCCTCTCTAGCAGTCAATGTCAGCCCAAAGAGCTTGAAATCTCTTATTCCAACCTAGCATTGGACTACTGGGAGGAAAGATCCTCCCCCATTGGTGGAAAGAGGGATAGTGCACGCTGTGGAGCTGATGGAGCTAGTGGAGGATGACCATAAGTAGAAAGCTAGGAGGACACGAGGATGGATTTTCCCAAAACCTATGATGCTCAATGAGCATCCCTCCCTAGTGCCAACATTGGCGCGGGGAGGCGCTCTAAGGCCTAACCATGGCAGGCCAAAAACCGATAGAGTTAAACACGGTGTACACGTTAGAGTATTTTGTGTATGGCTCCCCTTTGCCCAAAACGTATGATTTGGACGGACCGTAGCTTATGGCATTGCATACAGATCCACATGACTCATGAGGTTCTGAGAGACGCGTATCAGGAAAGCGCACGTGGTCTGCGTTTTGTGAGACACTAGAGAGTTGACTGAGTTTTGCAAGACAGATGCGATAATCGATAGATAGCTTTACGAAGCCGATTCGGGATTATGATTGTGGCGCATCATTGAAACGCAGGAATGGAGCTGTAGATAGGAGCATACGAGCAGAGGTGGCGGCGCTACGGCCAAAGGCTGCAGCGACAATGGGGACTGTTCTTTCTCGGGCGAGGTGGAGGGCAGGAATTGAGGGGACGCAGAAAGGAAAAATTGTGTGTTGCAATATTGAGAGAGGACAAGAGGACTAAAATATTGAGAGATGGGCTCATGGGCGAGGCGTAAGTAGTGCCTGGCGCACTTGCTCGAGGTGAGGGCCTGTGAAACTCGTGAGTCGTAACGGCGACAAAGGCAGAGGGAGGCGTAACGGGAATCGCTCCAGAGTCCACATTTTGTAAACTACTCTCCATTGTCTCCACGACATATTTTGGCTATATAATAAACTAGAGTTGTTGTTTGTTCAATGGGAAGGAATCTAGCGGGGATGCAGTTCCGAGCTGAGGATTCATCGACGTAGCAAACGGGTTGCAGTGTGCACTGCTAGTGTTCTAAAAAGCTAAAAAGCTGGTGCAAACGAAAACAAACGTATCTTTTGCGGGGTGTCAACTTTCGACAGTGGTCAGGTTGCGCATCAGTTTCGCCGTAGGCGGCCAGAACGTACTGTAGCGAGTGATGAAGCTGAAAGGTCGCAGTAAATGGAAAGATGACCGTTGGTTTTGCCCGTAAATGCACAATGCACATTGCAATGCTCTCCGCTCGATGAAACGCGCGCTTCAAAACGATGATTCATCGGCTATCGCTGCTACGAAAAAGCTCATCAATGTTATCAAGTATCCTTAGCATGGATTTTCGAATTCAATTTTAAAGCTCACTTCCGAGCATCCCTATAAGTACTTTGCGTCCCACTAAAGCGAGCTTTTTTATTTTTTTAAAAATTGAGTTATTAGTTGTGCATAGACTTGGACACCAAAAATCGGAATTTATTTTTATTTTTTTAAATGCAGTTCATCCAATGGGATTCCTTATGTGGAAGCATCGTTGGTTATCGACAAATGCTTGTCAGGCAACATTTGAAGAATTGCAACAAGTTTATACGTTTTCTTTCTCAAGCGGAGCTCTTCTCAACTCACTCTTTACAATGATAAGTAGATGCAAGGCCTACAAATGAACTCACTCTTTACTATGATAAGTAGATGCAAGGACTACAAATATAGTATTGACCGAAGGCTTTGATGAACTAATCTATGCCAAGGGCTACAAGAATGAGCAGGCTTAAGGAATCTATTCCCATATGCTTCAATGGCTTTATATGCTAAACAAGATGTGGAAATGTTTAAATTATATAAGAGTGAAATAAGACAATCACAAACATCACCTCATGGATGATTGTGCCCATCAAATGTGCAATAACATGTGACTTTTGTGCACAACGGGAAAGCAAATTAAGCTTTCCATCTAAATATTTGAGAGAGGAGGCCTAGATATAAGGAGACAATGTAGGAACTACGAGTTTTTATTAAAAAAAAGAAGGTTATGTAATAAAACATTTTAGAAAAAGGGAGTAAACATTAAGAACAAAGCCTCTATGGAATAGAGATCTAGCCTTGGGAGCTATAGATGTGTCATTATGACCATTCATAGAAGAGAGGCAATTTTTTCTTTCAAGGGAAGGGCATATTTTCAAAAGTCTCTTTAGGCCTTGTGACACATTCCCGTGGCACTATAGCTACCTTCCCCTCCCCTTCCTCCAGCCAAAAATTATTTTAGTACAAGCTTGCTAGCAATATTAATAAAGCACTTGTAATGTACAAATTTTCATATAAGCCACAAAGATGATGGAAAGCCCCAAATATCACAACAAAAGGTAACGGCAAAAGTGATGCACAAACTCATCAAATGCTATAGGCCTACATCTCTGATAGATAATTCCATAGAATGTGCACCACCATGCTTGACCAAAACGAATGGGGCCTTGTCTTGATGCCACTATAATAACTAACCCAATGGGGGTTGAGAGACCCACGCTCACAACAAAATCCTCACAATAAGATATCACCGAAACAAATGTCACATTGTTTGATGACATTATAACAAAGAACCTTGACAACTAGTCCCTAACTAGGAGCAGATGAAAAAAAACTTTCCAAAAAAAATACTTAAAGTCTAGAATGTAGCGAAGCAAGATAACTTCGTGTAACCCAACCTGTTTAGCCAAACTCAGAGCAAGTCATGGGATCATGGTACTCTTATGGAGCTCTTATGTTTAGGAATTCCATCCTTGATGCCTCGTCTCACATGAAAGTGCCATACATTCCACATAGAAGATATTTGCATTACACACAGAATAATGGGCTCAAAAGTGTGACCTTATTGGATTGCACCTTATTCAAGCCACCATTCATCCAAGACACCTACTATTGCTAAGATACATGTACCCAACTATAAGCATTGGATAGATGAACTTTTAGGAAATAACTCGACTATTCCAACCTAAACATAACCACCATATATAATATTACTAGCAAAAAACACTATATTGGAGAATTTGGGAATCTCCCAAGTCCCACATACAAATAAGGGGTTAATATTTGACCATGGGGCCAAAACTTGAACCCTGATTTGTAAGTGGGACTTATGAGCTTGATTCCCATATATGGTGTTTAGGATGGATTCCACTTTCAAGTAATGGGTTCAGATTTGACCATGTGGCCAAATCTTAACCATATTGGAAATTCCCAAAGTATGTGAAATTCCCTAATATAGTGTTAAAATCCAACTTTTTTTGACAAATCAAGAAGTGAAAAGTTTGAGGTATGGTCTTGAGATGGAACTCCTAGCTCTAGTCTTTAATCCTGCCTTGTTGTCCAGCAAATAATATTGCTTGCTTTTAATTTAAAATTAATTTGGTCATATCTCTGAATTCACCTCCTATAAGCCTACTGCATCTAATTAATGCAATAAAGTGTTTTGCTTTGCCTCGCCCTTGCGTTTCCTTCCCTCCTGCGTCTGCTCCCCTCCTCCTGCCATCTCTCCTATCCTCACGGCTCTCCACTCTCACTCCCCTCTCTCCCTCACCTCATCCTCTCTCCCTCCCTTCAGGTGCACTCTCCTTGTCTCTCTCCCTCTCTCCTTTGCCTCCCTGCCTCTCTTTCCCCTCTCTCATTACCTACGGCCACTGCTCCCTCACCTCCAACCTTCAAGTGATCTCCCTCCGCTCTACATCCCACGCCCCCTTCCGCTCCCACTTATATACCCATTTTGTAGCAGTAGAAGCTTCGAGAATGGGGAATTCTAGTCCCTTCTCCACCACACCAATGCCTAGTGCACCTTAAGCTCTGTGCTTGCACCTTAATTTATGTGGCCTATATGGAAAGATTTTCTACTACATTTAGGTTAATCGGCCCTATTCTCCCCCCATATCAATGCAAATCCATTAAGTGGGGGTCCCTATTTCCTTGCTTGTTTTGAGGCTAGGGTTAGCTACTCTTGAGTTTCACATAATTGACTCTCAAATGTAATGGTCATTAGAGATACTATGCCATTTGGAAACCTTGCCTCTTACAATGTTTCGCAGCCATTTGAGAAAGCATGTACTTCATAATCTCTACCTTATTATGGGTTTTCTAACGGGTCTACTAATCTTAAAAATTCATGATCTACGCATTGAGGTATCGGGTTTTGATGGGATTTGTTCTAGCAAGTTTGTAATTTTGTATTTCAATTTTCTGTGCAATCAAACATTGCATTGCATCTACAAAAGTTTTTGGATTTCCAAAATTTTCTTTAAAAATTAATTGTTAATCTAATTAGCTCAATAGCCAAAGTTAAAACCCCCTAATATTAAGTAACCCTCCTAAGTTAAAACCCTTGAAGTTAAGTTAATCTTAATTAGACATCCCTCCCCCTCCACCTTGCCTTGTATATTACTGCAGCCTAAAGCCATGGCACACCTCATCGCACCCACAAAAATTCCTTGCATCCAGCTTCGTACATCTTCCACTGTCACTTCTCGATGGAGAGGAACTACCAGGTTGAAATCTCTTGCAGGGTTCTTCCATTGTTGCCAAAGGTGAACACGATTTTTTGAAACTATTTGATTGACGTAGGTAGCCCACTAGCGGTTCCCCTTTCGCCTCACTACCTACCCCCTCCCTCCCCACAACTACTCCCTCCCCTCCACCTCGCCCCCCCATGCTCGCACTCCCTCGCGTCGGCCTCCTCATGATGCTCCTTCTTCACCCCCTTAGCATTCGGTCTTTACTATCTCACATACTCACTCCGTCACCTATTTACCATCCTCAACACTCCTTTTAGACTCAATCCCCTTTTCTTGAGCTCACACCTGATCTTTGCCATCTTGGACTGCTCCAAGGATCTATTCTCGGATGAAATAAACAAGACGAGAGGCGAAGTAAGTAGAAGCTTGCATAGGCTTGTCTTTATACACATTGCGAAGGTGGTGAAGAAAAATCTGGAGTGGGGCATGTGGCAACTTGTCCCTCCCACAATTTATCCCTCCCCCTCCCCCCTTCCCTCCATCTTTCACTACTAATACCATTTTTCACCAACTGGGGGTCCCTATTTGTATTAAAATTGGAAGCACGGGGTAACCTATTTTTTATTCATGCAAAAATGTATTCATTAGTGTGCTATTAAAATGACACTTCAAAATGTGAAGGTTTAATTCCTAGCACTTGAGTGCAAGGTAGTTGAGTGGACATTTCTTAATTTGAACTATAGGTCATTATGGTGAGAGTCCAAATTTCAAGGCGTAGAGTTGGATATTTTTGCCACCATTATACATTCATGATCTTTTATTTGCTAAAGTAATTTGATTTTGCTGCTTTGGGTTTTTGTTTTAAGGTGCAAAGAGAAAGAGGTCTACTAGATAGATGTGTAGTAAGGGCGAGATAACATCGTACATGAATGTTTCTTACTAATGAATAATGTGCTTCTTGCCTCCTCATTTTTTGTAAGTGCTAGTTAGGTAGGACAAAAGGTAAGGAATTCGCTCCTCGATTGTGTGTGTGAGCTTGATTTTCCTTGCCCATGTGGTAGATAAAGTAACCTGCTAGAGTAGGCTAAATCACATTGCTAATCTCAAAACTTTTGGTGCCAGTCCCTATGTTCACATGCATAGATTGATCTTAGCTCTCAGCCAAGCATGCTTTAGAATGCCAAAGGAGCTATTAAATTGGTGTTGGTAAGTTTATAGCTACACATATAATGTTGTAAGCATATGCAATGCTATGATGCCGCTCAAAGTTTGAAGTTTGCTACCTTGCTACAAAGTTAGACACAATAGTTGCGAGCTGAGTTGGCATCTAGAGGGACAATGACCCTACTAATCGACTTAACTCCTTCATTATTGTGTGTGCTCTATGTATGATAGATTAGTTTGAGAGGTTCTCGCTCACTACCATTGCAGCAAGCTAAGGCATCCTATGGCAAGGACAAGCAAATGCTAGGGAAGGTTCACACTTGTTGCCAATTATCTAAAAAGAGATTATGGGACCTGCGGTAGGTTCTGATGGGTGGATAGGCATGGTATGCTTTTTGATAGGTAGATAGGTAAATAGCCCCGAAATGCTCAACTAGAGATTGCTATTTCTTGAATCCAATCAGGTATTGCAGCAATGCAAAAATGAGCGAGTGGGAAGAGCCAGCCTGTAAGGTTCAGTGCACATGCATCAAGTAATGCATGGTTGGAGGCTACTTTTGGAGACTCGCACTTCTCTCGAGCTCAAAGTGGAGCGCCATTGATGCTCGAATTGGCACCTTCATTTTGGAGACTGCAATTTTGAGCATTAGTGCATCCTTACTCCTCTGACCAATCCGCATTTGTCATGTGGACTTGAGCATTGCTTTTACAGGGCTTTGCAGCTCAAAGAGAGCTTTCTGCAAGTAACAAACTCCATCTGATCCAATAAATGCATGCTGGTTTGAGTCCACGCAAAAAAATTCAAGTGGAGCTTGAGAGTTGCACACTAGCCACGCCTTCTTCATTGGGTGCTTCACCCGACCTTAAGGCAATGGGGGGGGAAGACTTTGGGGAAGCCATGGTGATGGACCATGGTCATGAATCATGCATGATAAGGAGGAATGTAAGGGAGAATGTTGTCTGCAATGTCGCAGGTTTGGTTAAATATAATTTAAGACGAGATTCACTTAATCCAAGGAAAGATCGGTCGCATCACCACATTTCAAATCAGCACAGGTGCCCGTTTGCATGCATGCACGGTTAGATGTAAATCCGTCAACTCAACATTACTTAAGTACGCAGTTAGTGACGTTAATTTTGTCTTAAAGCTAACGTCGTCCCGCTCACCATCGCCACCTTCCTCAAAAACTTCTCATTCGGCGTTTTCTGCCGCCACCTTTCGCTGCTGAAGTTCTCAAGCTTTCTCTCGCTCTGCTCGAAGCTCCTCGCCTCTGTCGCCTCTCGTTTTTGACGTTCTTCCACCTCTGCCATCCGATTCTTGCCTTTCCCTCTGCATCTTCCTCGTGTAGTTTCCTCCCTTCCCACCCCTTGCATCGATCGACGTCTTCCTCCTAGACCCTCTTCTCGCCTGTTCTTTCTTCCCCTTGAATTCTGTTACTCTTCCTTCCCCCTCTGTTCTCCTCCGCTCTCCTTGGACAGAGCTTCATATATGCCTTTTACCCTGACACCATGCCCTCGGTCCTTGCTTGAACTTCGAGCTTCCTTGGCTCTCACTGCCCAAGAAGGTGCTCTCGTGCTCAGCTCTCGAGACCCGCAAGTTTCTTCTACACTTGCTGCAGGTGTTTTCTACATACAATCCATGGCTGTTGCCTGTTGAACTCAAGCCTTATCTCAGTGCCTATACAGCTAACACTAGACAGCGCTCGAATCAACATTTTCGTAGTTACTGTTTACAGACAACAGTTCTCTGCGGGTGTTCAAGCTGAGAGCAGCAACAGCTGCTGGTGTTGCGAGCAATGGGGTGTATAAACTCTCGACCGGGTGAGGACGACGTTGTGCGCAGGTTCAGGGATCGCAAGCGCTACATGAAGCAAGCGGTTATACAACGCCATGCATTCGCTTTGGCTCACACTGCCTATCTGCACGCTCTTAGGAACACGGGTGCTGCTCTTCGTCAATTCGCAGAAGGGGAGGCCAAGGATGGAGGAACCCCGCACATGAGTACCCTCGGGTCGCAATATGTATCCCTCCTGGAACCGCCCCCTCCCCCTCCTTTGCTTGCTCCTTTGCCTTCTCGCACAGTGGAGAGATCGTCAAGCTTTCCACCTCGCCTAACCGCTGATCGAAGAACCGATTTGGGTGACCGTTCCAGGTCTCCCCACTTATCAAGTCAGTGGAAAGATGAGAACAAGGATCATATGGCCATTCAAGGCAACAAAACCCCTCCACCACCGTCTCCTCAAAAGTCCAGTTGGGACTTCTTGAATCCTTTCCGTCCTTCAACACCGCCGTTTCATCAGTCGGACCAGAGGAAAATTGGGCTATCCCAGCGTAATATGAACACGTACTACGACGAAGGCATGCCCGACCTTGAGGAAGAGTATGAACGACACCAAGCTCTGGTGAAATGGGAAAGGAAAAGCAGAGAGCTGGCGTTGGTCGTAAGACTTGGAGGAGAGAAAGATCTTTTAGAAATTGTTAAAGAGCTTGATGAACGGTTTCTGAATGCTTCTTCAGCTGGAATAGACGTTTCGAAGGTCTTGGAGACAAGGAAAGGGCATTTCCAGGCAGATTTCTCTGAGGCGAAAAAAAGTAAGTCCCCTCTCTTGCGGAAATTTCGAAGGAGTCGTTTGTCTTGTACAATCGCGGCCAGCGTTGAAGTGCACGAATGATCTTTAGCATGCAGAGAGAAGAATGGCTTGTCAAACTGAAATGTCCTGTTTTTTAAATGCAGGCGGCAACCCACCTTCTGGTAAGGTATTTAGCGCGCTCCCTTGGAACTGGTCCAAGAACCACGTGTCTGTTACAGACGAATTCGACAAGAACGACGATTCAGAGACTCTAGGAAGTCATGCTCTGACATTAGAGAGGTTGCGCGCATGGGAAAAGAAACTGTTCAACGAAGTGAAGGTCGGTTCCAGTTCTATGCTCATATTGTATGCGAACAAAAGGAAATTTGCGTTTCTGTGGTTTGAGGGGTTTAGGGCGACTGCTTTGGTTATGCAGGCAGGTGAAGCATTAAGGAGCGAGCACCAAAAGAAGTGTACTCTTCTGAGGTCTCACGAAGCAAAAGGGGAGGATAGCGAAGCTGTCGACAAGCTTCGATCGACCATCAAGCGGCTGCATTCTCTTATTCTCGTGTCGTTTCAGGGTGTCGATTCAACTACAGCTGCGGTTAGAAGGTTGCGGGATGAAGAGCTTTATCCACAACTGGCCGAGCTGGCTGAAGGGTCTGTGCATGTTCTCTTTCACTGTCGGAAATTTTCTCGCTATAAAGCTTTTGCAATGCGATAGCTTAACAATCGCTCTCATTGGCACCCCACTGCCGTAGATATTAACATTGTAGATTTATGTTGAGCTGCCGCGAGACATCTTCGCTCTTACAAGCAATATTTGTTGGGCGCCGGACCAAGTGCTGCTGGTTGATGCAAATCCTTGATTGTTCATTACAGGTTGACGTACATGTGGAGAACGATGCACGAGTGTCACCTGCATCAAAAGCAGGTTGTGCTTCAGTTCAAGAACCTGGACTCCTTTGTGACACAAGAAGCAACTAGCGATTGGCATCGTCATGCCACTGTCGAGCTCGAGAAGGAGCTGAACAACTGGTACGAATGCTTGTGCAAGCTGGTGAATAGCCACAGGGACTACATGACAGCACTGAACGGATGGTCACGCCTGAGCCTGATAGAGATAGAGGTGGAACGGGACGAAAACGAATCAAGGGAGGAGGAAGAGCACCAATCCCCACGGCACGTCCCCAAGATCTGCAGCTTGTGCGAGGAGTGGCAGAAGGCGCTGGACAGGCTACCGGACAAGGTGGCATCGGAGGCCATAAAGAGTCTGGCAGCGGTGGTGCACGCGCTGGTGGTGCAGCAAGCGGAGGAGCTGAAGCAGAAGAGGAAGGTGGAGGGCTTAACGAGGAGGCTACAGAAGAAGGTGGCGAATTTGGAGGTGGCAGAGAGGAAGCAAAGGGAGGCACCAGTGCAGCAGCAAGCGGCAGCAGTGGCAAAGAGGGTGAAGAGGAGGAAGAAGGCAGAAGAATCAGAGAGTGAGAGTGAGGAAGAGGAGGAGAGGTGGAGCTCTGATTCTGGGGAGACGATGGCGATGGAGGCAAAGGATCCATTGATGGAGAGGAGGGCGAGAGTGGAGAGTGTGAAGAAGAAACTCGAGGAAGAGAAAGAGAAGCATGCAAAATGCATTCAAGATACAAGGTTTCTCACCATGAACAATTTGCAAACTGGGCTCCCAGGAGTTTTCGAAGCCATGACTGGCTTCTCTTCTGTTTCTTCTCAAGCCTTCACATTTCTCTCCCACCACCTCAAGAATCCCATCACCCTTCATCCCCCTCCTTATTAACCTTATTAACCTTTTTCTCCTGCCTTTTCCTCTCTATATATTTCCTCCTCTCTTTTCATCATATACTCTCTATATCTCTTCCCTTCCATATTCTAGTTTGCAGTTGCACCTCCTCCGCAGTTTTTTACCCCTTATTCTCGTTTGCCTCGTTTTAGAGGCCATGACTAATAACCAAGGTTTCCTCCCCTCTCTCTCTTTATATCCACTTTGTCATGATATCTACTCTTTCTTTTTTTTAACCTTCCACAATGCTATCTCCTTCCATCCCCCTCCTTCCTGATAACTCAAGGCACTCCTCACTACTTTTAACATGCCTCCTCTTTTGTCATGATGTACTCTATATCTCTTACCTCTCTTATTCTAGTTTGCCCGTTTGAAGCAAATTTTTGAGCTCATCCATACAAGTGAACAAGCTCTCACGTCGTTATGATATACTCTCTATATCTTTTACCTCTTATTCTAGTTTGCCTGGTTGAAGCAAATTTTTGAGCTCATCCATACAAGTCAACAAGCTCTCACCTCGTTATCAGCATGCCTTGTTACACGTTGTCATCAATATTCTATAGGAATACACCACCTTTTAGCAGTGGTTATTTTCTATGTATCCACCTAGGCGGCCTATCAAATTTCGTTTTTGAGTCTTTTTGGCCCCCTTTGAAAAAAAAACAACATTGTATCAATCAGAAGCATCCATTGCGCAATAGCTATTAAGTAAAGTTTTTGGGTTTCAATCGAATGTGCCTAGGTAAATGATTGCTCCAATAAGCAACATTTGAAATGACTCAATTGCTAAGAATTTGACCCGCTAGGTGAATGATTGCTCCAATATGCAACATTTGGAATGACTCAATTGCCAAGAATTTGACCCATTGTCGAGAATTTAAATAAAGGTGTTAAATTATTTACGTTAAGATTGTGAAGAGGAAGGTTATTGTACTCTTTGCAGCATCACACGATCTTTGGCAAAGTGCCTAGGGGTCCTTCAAATCCTATAATAATCTTGTCTCCTAGCGATCTTGACTCTCTGCGTGAAGAATGAGCCATTTGGACACTAGAGCATGTATTGTAATATTATTGCACTCTTTGCACAATAAGTAAAGATGTTGGGTTTAAATCAAATGAGCATAGGATAGGTAAATGATTGATCTATTGAAACATTGTGAAGAGGAAGGTTATTGTACTATTTGCACATTTAGTAAAGATGTTAGGTTTCAATCAAATGTAAAATAAATGCAGTTAAGAAACTAAAAAGTCATTGAATTATTTACATTGTTAAGATTGTGAAGAAGGTTATTTTACTCTTTGACCAACACCATTGTAACATTATATGTATATATCTAGTCACCTTTCTAAAAATAGATAGCCAAATGTGCCCCACTAGTCGCTATGCTAACTTCATGCTTCTTATACTAGGGCATTCTTCCATGTTTTTGGCCACCTATTCCCTCATTCATAGTTGAACATTTCTTGGTTTGCTTCACTTTTTGTGCAATGTGTCCACAATTTGCATCTCGCATAGGCCATTGCTCATGTTGATCTCACTAATCATTTGCAATGTAGTCTCATTGGTTCATCCATCCAAGCTTTTTAAGGATGTGAATTGCCATCTTTTCTACATGGTGTTGAGTCAAAAAGGTTGCACGACGGCCCAAATTTGGGGATGGGGTAATGGCTTACTATGTAGTCCAAATCATTGCCTTGTTGTGGAGAGTAGTTTGAAGGATTTGATTTGTTCAAATTTGATTTGTTGCACTACTGCGACTTTTTCCTACAATGCACTTTCAAACAACATTACATGTGCATCGGTATTCTCCTCTAAAAATCAGTTAACATGGCAATCATGATTGGGCGATGAAGGCAAACACGAACTCATACCTAGTGAAAGGCGATAAGTGGAGGATATGGAGTCGCAATGGGAGGATACCACTTGAATGAATTGCGGGGGAAGAGAGAATCTTCGAAATGCTCATTAGCTATGTTGTGAGAGTGCTGCTACAATTGCCTTCCTCCTCGTCCATGGACTTGAGGGAGTCTTGAGAGCGACACAGTTTGCAATTTCTATACTGAGCTTCTCATGCAGACATGTACCACAAGGGAATGAAAACAACGCAAGTGCAAAAGCGCTAAAGCTAGGGTTAAGTCTGGTGGTCCGTAGTGGTCACCAAAGTGTTAACGAGGTGTTTATGCTACGTTAATCGGACGTATGGAGACAACATTTCTCTAACACAACCCATGAGTTGGGAAATTCCTCATCTTGGTTAGGAATCCACGTTGGAACCCTTCTCCCTGCAACTTTTATTCCTTATATTGATCATGAAAGTCTCAGTAGAGGCACATTTCTAAGGTCCAATACCCTCCACCGTGACATCCAATGGCCCCATTTATCCAGCCAGTTATGGAATCGTAGTGTGCCCATTTCCCTCTCCATTAATACCTGAATGAAAAATATGGGAGAAGTGAATGTGAAGGAGGGATACCTTGTTTGTGGAAATACTAAAATATAAATAAATACAAAGATGGTTAAGTACTCAAAGTCCATAGAGGCATCTTACAAGCTAGTTTCTTAGAGTCTATGAAAAAAAAAGGACCTCATGAATGAATTCCTACCTGTATAGGTTAACAACAATGGTGGATTCAAGGTTTCAAGATTGCCTCAAGAAGTTTAGAGAGTTAAAAAGAAAACAAGGCATTTCTTTCCAGATACTATAGCAACCATAAAGTATTGGCAAGTTTAGGCAACATTAGAGCAATTGTGTGGAGGTCAAGCCTCCTATTCAAAGGTGATCACCAGAACCATGTTAACCAACTCAAAGAAAAGTTTTGAGCACAATTCTCCACTATCACCTCATGCCAATGAGATAGGAGTGCAATTATTGAGCATAGGCCTTAAAAAATCACGTGCACAAAATTGATGAGGAGATTAGGAAGGTACAAAGGATAGTTAATGAAGAATACTCAAATTTGGCACTCAAGTGACATATTAGGGAGGATACAAATCAAGGTAATTGAGGAAAAGGGGGGGGGGGGGAAGGAAAAGTAAGCTCAAACATTGGCTATGGAGGAGAGGCAAAGAAGACAAGAAATAGAGGAGCATAGAAGGTAAGAAGCAATAGCTGAAGGACACTAAAATGGGGGTAGAGTGTGTAGAGAGGGAGCTCAAGTCCATGTTAGCAACTCTTGATAGTCAAAAGACAAAAAAGGATGGCCATTTTAAAACAATTTTGTGATATAAAAAACGCATAGATATTTGAAAAAGTGGCAATCATGACAAGCTGTAGAAGAATAGTGAGGACACTAGAGCAATGTTGGGGGGACGACATGAATTCTTAAAAGCTAGACAATAGGCCCAAGATTCATATCAGGTAGAGAGTAGCTCCAAGCAACATAAAACATTAGCATATTTGAGGGAGATGTTCTACAAATTGAAAATTGAGCACAATGCCACTGTACAAGAGCTTGGTAAAGTTATTGATAATGATGAGAGGAAGGATATCAATTGTGCTACATTGGAGGTTTGAGCGGCGCTCTTTGCTAATTGCATACTTGAAGGTTCTAGAAAAAATTATAATGGTTTAAAATAGTTGGTGGCCTCTCATTCTACTATTTCCAAGAGCGAATACAAAGAGGAGCATCTTGTTAGATATCAATGCTCCACTCTCGTGTAACTACGTGGGAACTAGCTAACTCTACTTATAAGCCCCCCATATGAGAAGGCATTTGAGTAGCTCGGTTATTCGGTAGGTCCTGGTTTGGACACCAGATGGGAGCCATGTGTGGCCTGATGGCTGGACGACTTCAGATAGAGTTGGCACATTGCCAACTAGGCTACATGCAAGTGCGAGAAGGCATCCCATGACTGACCGCACTAAGGGTAGACGGAGCATTTCCTGAGGCAGCCCACTCTCGGGTTACGGGTCCCATTTGGAACTCGAGATGATCTCGGATGGCTCTGGGCTGAATAGACACCATAGGTTTGTTGCTCTATTCAACGCCATGGTTCTAACGTGTGGTCGGTGACCTATTTTAGGATCGACCTCTAGTCAGTCATTTTGGGCTGACTGGGTCGGTCTCCCAATTGGGTCTAACTGACTATGATTGGTGGCTATATAAGAGCAAGCCCATGAAGCCCATAATCATCATTGGCTATAGCAACCTTGATTCCTTAGCATCCAGCCTCCGTCCTCTACTATTTCCAGCATGCCATCGAAGCTTCTCACACAGGAGTGCATGGCGGGGAGGCAGCGCCATCTATTGTATCAGTTTTATAGTAATCAAATTTTTTATTCTCCATACTATCTGCTTTTCTCTCTTGCATATGAGATCCTGTTATCTGTTGAGCACAGACATTGTATTGTTTTCTTACATAGTATCAGAGCTTGGACTCTAGCAAGAAGATTTGGTAGTGTGTTTCTGTTTGTGAGCAGATTGTGAGAGATGGTCGAGCCCGCAAGACTGCGAATCCCATCGTTTGGCGAAAGAAAAAAGTTGGACGGCACTAACTATCCACTCTGGAAGTTCAAGATGAAGACCATCCTAAGCGCATATGAGCTTCGGAATACTGCTACTGGGATGGACGTGAAGCCGGTTGTGAAACCGAATCCAACCAATGCAGGACAACAGATAGTACCAACTGCGGATGAGATTCTCGCGTGGACAAGAAGAAATGCAAATGCACTGTGTTCTATTGTCTGCAGTGTAAGTGATTCTATCATGGCGTTAATTCAACATGTCACCACAGCGAAGGAGGCATGGACGGTCTTGAAAAATCAGTACGAGACCACGAATCAAACGCGGATTCAGAATCTGGAGACTCAACTCGCGAACGAGAAACTATCTGAGTCTGAAACAGCAGAGAAGTTCATCATCAGGGTGAAGAATTTGCACGATCAGATGACTATGATTAGCATCACCACCACCAGCGAGAATCGAGCATGAAGGTGCAGACGGATTCTCCCACCAAACTACGATGGTCTTGTTATAGCATTGAATACGCAGAACAAAAATCTGCCCCTCAACTTTGAGGATTTCAACACGATGCTTCTAGAGGAGATGCATCAAAAGATGAGGACTGGAGAAGATTCGGCTTTCTTGGCTGGATCAAAGAAAGGTAAGGGTAAGGACTCTGGTAACCCATCTTCTTTTGATGATAAAAAGAAGAAGAAGAAGATCAAGTGCTTCTATTGCAACAAGGCAGGGCACAAACAGAATGAGTGCCAAAAGAAGATTGCAGATGAGAAGAACAGAGTAAAGAAAGAGTCCAGCAATAGCACGCAAGCAGTCTCAATTGAGCCATTCGTAGCAATTGAAGAGATTTGCATGGAGGCACTTCATGTACCTGCGGATGAACCTTGGATTATTGACAGGGGTGCATTGCACCACATGACTAGTTGGAAGGATTGGTATACCTCTCTACATCCGGTAGGGAATGACATCCTGGTAGCAGTCGGCAATGATGCAAAATGTCTAGCAAAAGGAAAAGATATGATTACTCTAAAGTCAGATGGAGTTGTAAAACAGTTGTCCGATGTTCTTTATGTGCCAGATATCAAGAGAAACTTGTCCGTTTCTGTGATCATGGATCGGGACCTCAAATTTCAATTCGATAAGAATGGCGCACAGATTTTGGATCTTCAAGGGAAGGTCATTGGTAAAGGTACACGGCGCAACAACATCTACGAACTCTTAGCTTTCAGTGCTCGAGCCGATGTGAGCGCAACACTAAGCTGTGGCATGAGAGGTTTGGTCATCTAAATGTTAGTTCTTTAAAGGAGATGCATAAAGTGGAATGATTGCAGACCTATAAGAAATTATAGATCTGCTCGATGTATTTGAAGCTTGCATGATGGGCAAGCAGCATCGGTAGCCCTTTCCTAAAAAGGCCAACAGGGCAAAGGCTCCTCTAGAGCTTGTTCACACGGACCTCTGTGAAAAGATGGAGACGGAAGCTTTGGGTGGTTCCTACTACTTCATGATGCTGATGACTACAGTAGAAGGATATGGATATACTTCCTGAAGACTAAAGATGAGGCTTTTAGTAAGTCCAAAGAATGGCATGTAATGGTCGAGAAAGAAACGGGGAGGAAGGTGAAGAAGTTGAGATCAGACAGAGGTGGAGAGTTCACATCAATTGCATTAAAAAGTTACTGCAAAAGTCACGGGATCAAGACGTAGAAACCCCCGCCACATACACCACAACAAAATGGAGTAGTAGAGTGCAAGATGTGTGTCATCTGTGAAATGGGTAGGAGTATGATGAAAGGGAAAGATTTGCCAAAGAATTTCTAGGCTGAAGCATGTAACACGATAGTTTACATTTTGAATCGTAGCTACACAAAGGCTGTGAATGGAATGACTCCACTACATGCCTTTTTTGGTAAGAAACCTTCAGCTGCATATTTCAGAGTTTTTGGATGTGACTGTTTTGTGCATGTCCCTGATGCTAATAAGACCAAATGGGAACCAAAGAGTCGGAAGTGTATTTTCTTAGGCTATAGTGAAGAGGCAAAGGGTTACCGTCTCTATAATCCTATTACCAAGAAGGTAATAGTAAGTTGCGATGTGGTCTTCTCAGAACAGTCACTCAATTGGAGGAGGATGCTTCCTTCTCAGATAACCAGGGCTAGGATATCCATCCAGTATAACCACCAACAGCAGACCGAACTCCCCCAATGGTGCTTGGGAGGATTCAAGATAAAGTGGAGGAAGAAGAGCTTACAGAACCACAACAACAACGACCATTCCCGAAGTGGGTAAAGTAGCTTTTAGACGACAGAGAACCTCCAGCCATTGAGGAGGAACCATCTTAACACTGCCGGTCCAAGACATTAGAGGAGCAAAGAAGGGCGCAGGAAACACTTGGTCAACTATTCTTTGATGACATAGGTGATCTGTGCTGAAGAACCCAAGTGTCTTGAAGAGGCACAGGGTGATGATAGGTGGATGGAGGCTATGCAGTCAGAGTATGGCTCCATAATGAAGAACAACACTTGGGACCTTGTGGATTGACCACCAAAATGCAAGGTAATTGGCACCAATGGGTGTACAAGACCAAGTACAAGTCCAATGGCACGTTCGATAAGTACAAGGCTCGGCTCGTGGCAAAAGGATTCGCACAGGTACATGGTTCTCCCATAGCTCGACTAATCACAATTCGCAGTGTTTTGGCCTTAGCAGCATAGGAAAGTTGGCCCTGTTTTAGATGGATGTAAAATCCGCCTTTCTGAATGGAGATCTCAAGGAGGAGGTATACGTGGAACAACCACCAAGATTTGTGATCCTCAGTTCAGAAGGTAAAGTCTGTAAATTGAAGAAGGCACTTTATGGGCTGAAACAGGCCCCACGAGCATGGTACCAATGGATTGATGCCTACTTTCTATAAAATGGGTTCAAGAGGAGCCCATCTGATGCAAATTTGTGTATCTACAGAGAAGGAGGCAGGTGTATGATCGTGGTTCTTTATGTGGACGACCTTGTCATAACAGGGAACCATGAAGAAAAGATCTCGTAGACAAAGCAGTTGCTAGGAAGAGAGTTTGAAATGAGAGCAGACCTCGGACTTGATGCATTTCTGTTTAGGGATTGAAGTTTGGCAAGAGCCAAAACAGATCTTCATCTCACAGCTGAAGTATGCTGGAGAGATACTGAAGGCATTTGGCATGGCTGAGTGCAAGACAGTTGACACCCCTATGGAGGTTGACGTTAAGCTCTCAAACAAAGATTCATCACCATTGGTGGATGAAGCGAAGTACAAAAGGCTTGTGGGCAGTTTGATTTACTTGTGCAACACACGGCCGGACATCAGCTTTGCGACTGGTGTACTAAGTAGGTTTTCCAATAAGCCCCGAGAGAACCATTAGAGGGCAAGGATGTAGGTGCTCAAATACATCAAAGGCACACTCCATTATGGCATCACCTATACCAAGGGAAACATCTTAATCGGATTCTATGAAAAGGATTGGGCAAGAGACGTGGACAGCAGGAGATCAGTGACATGTTACTGTTTCTCACTTGGATCTGGACCTATGTCATGGGTCAACAAGAAGCAACCTATAGTTGCTCTTTCTTCTACCGAGGTTGAGTACAAATCAGCATGCTTTTCTTCTTGTGAGGCAGTGTGGTTGAGGAGGATTTTAGGGGACATGGGTGCAGTGCAAAACAAGCCTATGCAGTTATCATGTGACAATTAGAGTTGCATGGCAATTGCCAAGAAACCTGTGTACCACGCTCGCACAAAACACATTGAGATTCAATATCACTTTATATGCAAGCTCATCATGGATGGAGAGGTCGACTTGGTATACTGTCTGACTACAGAGAATGCTACGGACATCTTCACAAAGGCTCTTGGAAGAGACTTGGTGGAGAGGCATCTTCATTGACTTGGCATTGGGCCGAAAAAGTAAGTTCACTTGCAGGTGGACATTGAGGGGGGGTGTTACATATCAATGCTCCACTCTCGTGTAACTACATGGGAACTAGCTAGCTCTACTTGTAAGCCCTCCATATGAGGAGAAGGCATTTGAGTAGCTCGGTTATCCGGTAGGTCCTGGTTTGGACACCAGATGGGGGCCATGTGTGGCTTGATGTGGCTGGACGAATTCACAGAGTTGGCACACTGCCAACTAGGCTACATGCAAGTGTGGGAAGGCATCCCATGACTGATCGCATTGAGGGTAGATGGAGCATTTCGCAGGGCAGCCCATTCTCAGGTTGCGGGGCTCATTTGGAGCCCTAGATGATCTCGGATGGCTCTGGGCCAAATGGATACCATAGGTTAGTTGCTCTATTCTACGGCATGGTTCTAACGTGTGGTCGATGGCCTAGTTTGAGATCGACCTCCAGTCGGCCGTTTTGGGCCGACTGGGTTGGTCTCCCAATTGGGTCTAACTGACTATGACTGGTGGCTATATGAGAGCGAGCTTATGAAGCCCATAATCCTCACTGGCTATAGCAACCCTGATTCCTTAGCATCCAACCTCCGTCCTCTATTGTTTCCGGCATGCCATCGAAGCTTCTCACACAGGAGTACACGGTTGGGAGGTAGTGCCATCTATTGTATCAGGTTTACAGTAATCAAATTTTTGATTCTCCATACTATCTGCTTTTCTCTTGCATACGAGATCTTGTTATCTGTTGAGCATAGACGTTGTATTGTTTTCTTACACATCTAAGGGATAATATCCACACCCATAAGTTGAGGGAGAAAACAATAAAAAAACAACTTGCTAATTAGAACTCATAGGTATTGATCCTCATAGTAGAATACATAATATCTAAAAGTTATCCATTAGAGATGTGACAGGGTGCAAAATGTACCTATGCAGTGGCCACATCATAAGTCAAGGCCACATATAATGCCCCATGTTTTGCACAAATAGCTTGTGCACTTCTATTACTTTGTGGTATTTATGAAGGCAAAATCAACATGTAGATTTGTTTCAAACGCATAGATTTTGACCTAGACCAACAATCTTCAAGTGACCTCAGATGTGGACCTACGGGAGCATTTCTTCATTATATGTATGCCCATGTCTCACAAGTGAATTTACTAGCTATCGACCACTTGGATACTCTTCACTTGTTGCAAGGGCAAGCAAGTTTAGCAGACTCTGTTATGTGTTGGAGTTAGTGACTTGTCCAAAGGGAGATTTTGACTGGCACCAATCTGAATGCATTCATGGAAAATGCCCATGGTGGGGTTAACGTTTGTTTGAGTGTAGCCAATTGCGAAACTATTTTCGGGGCCATTTTGGGTAGTGATGCGAGGCACTCCTGGGTGAATATTTGATTTTTGTGCAGATCCACACTCTCGTCGAAAATTTTCCCGACATCATGAAGGTGCACTGCCGTAATAATGAGACAATCTATTTGTTTCGAACACCGCATAGTTCAACACATGGCATCTTTTCACTACTTTGCACAACATAGTATCTGGCCTACATCGCCTAATCACTTATCATTGCACAGCCTTTTGCCATAGCTTTGCCAGTGTCACTAGGCACTCCACCCATGCAGATCATTAAAATTGAAGGTTGGCTTGGAGAGACCACCGTGCTGGTTCTTGGCATAATAATTAGACGCAATCTATCATACTGAACACCTCCTGGAGCACAGGCCTAATCACCTATCATCGTGTAGCCTTTTGTCGCATCTTTGCCCACAGCCCATGCAAATCATAGGTTGGCCTTGAGAGACCACCACACTGGTTTTTGGCATAATAACGAGATGCAATCTATGATTCTGAGCATCACCTCAGCGCAGCAACCAATCATCACTTAGAATTCAAGGTTGTCTTTGAGAGACCACCACAATGGTTCTTGGAGTATAGCTCCATTACCTTTTTTTACGTACTATAGAAGGAGGTCTATGACAACCAACGTGCTGGCAAATAGAAGGAGATCTATGAAAGCCACCGTGTTAGTTGTTTGTGTTATATATTTGTGTATCAAGGAAAATGTATTTCATTGTGCAACCAAGCAAAATGCAATTGACAATATGGCCCTTGAGGGGTCCCCTTTAGGGACAAGGGCCATATCGACATGCCATTTCTATCCAGTGTCATCCTAGATATTGTATAATGCACGTTGATATGGCCCTTGCCCCTAGAGGGGCCCCCTGAAGGGCCATATCATCAATTACATTTTTTGAAAGTGTAATTGCCTTTTTGTAGATGTATCTCCATGCAACCACAATGGTGGGGTTATTGGAGATATTATGGTGCTATTTTGATCACAAACCAAGAAAATTGGAGTCCTTTCTTGGTATTTTAGTCCTTGTTGTAGTAAATATAAATGAGGGAAATTTTATCAAGTGAAAATTGAGCAAAAGAGATTACAATGTATATCTATGTCCAATAACAAGTTATATAAAAATTATCAACTTATACAGAGCAAAAATTGAATAGAGGATATTACATTTATAAAAGCTCGGCAATTGCTGAGAGCCTTAAAGGCCAAAAGATCACAAATAGTGGCCACAACCATTCAAATATAAAAGCTAACAACATTGCATATTGAGAGCCTCAAATTGAACAAAAAGATATTACATAAATGCCTTAGAGACCAAAACATTACATCCTGTGAGCCAAAAGATTGTTGAGAGCCCAAAAGATTACATCCAGCCATTGTTGCTGAGAGCCTCATCTGAGCAAGAGGGAATTTGTACAACTCAGTTTTTCACAAGTCTAGCTTGTTGCATTAAAAAGTTTTAGGGGTCTAAAGGAGGATACGATGGAGAGGTCGAAGACCATGCACATTGCCAGGACTCAGATTACACCCCCCCCAACAAGTCGAGAGTACTCTGCTCTGAAAATATTGAGGCCTTCGTCGACATCTAGGGGGAACCCATACAGCATAGCCATAAAGAGGCCCTATGTGAGCATGTTAAGGTGGTGACATGTAGATGTGTGGGGAATTGAGTTTGGGAACGAGGGGTCTCCACTAGTGCTAGCATTTCTACTCCAAGTGAGTGCAACACAATCACCTTATATGAGAAGGCAGATAACATTGGGATCACAAAGCATCAAGGGGTGGTGGTAGTAGGCATGCTGAAGATGAGTGGGTGAGCATCAGATGAGCAAGGGAGCAGATGAGTGATGAGAGTTGGAGGAGGGAGCATGAAGCAAAGTAGAGCAGGGGCGGAAAAGAGCTAGAGAAGTGCTGTGGAACAAAGTAGCAGAACATGTGGAGCAAAGTAACAGAGCATGGGCATATCAAAGCAACGTAGCAAAATGCCAAATGCCACAGATCTTATATATATTATAAATTTTGAGCCATCATGGTGGCTGGAGCCCAAGGTTCCATCCCTATTAGTTGTAGGCCACCGCGGTGGAATCTTAGGTGCCACCCTAGACGGGTTGGTAATCATGAAGAAGATGCTATGTGGTGCCACTTCGACTGTCGGTAATTAACTACCAGCCCGGTGGAATCTTAGCCACGATAGACATGGCTGATGAGAGCCACCACCACCAGGCAGTAATTCCCATAAAGGTAAATCATGAAGCTCTAATCATCATTACCATGCACTCTAGTTCTCTACTGAGCATGTGAGCCCGATGACTGGTAATTTTTACTGCACTCATAGTGATCATGCATGCTTAAGTCGAGTGGTGGGTGAGTGGTGGCTAGTAATTTTAACTGCAAGCCCGGTGGAATTGTAGCCATGACAAACATGGCTATAATCACTCATGATTACCATGCACTCTAGTACTCTACTAAGCATGCGAGCTTGGTGAGTAGTAATTTTTACTACACTCATAGTGATTATGCATGCTTAAGTGCAGTGGTGGATGAGTGGTGGTGGGTGAGCGGTGGAACGATGGAATCGTAGCCACAATAGACGTGGCTGATGAAAGCCACCATCATCGAGCAGTAATTTCCATAGAAGTAAATCATGAAGCCTAATTAGCTCTAATACCTCATTACCATGCACTCTAGTACTCTCCTGAGCGTGCAAGCCCAGTGTGACTGGTAATTTACTACACTCATAGTAATCATGTATGCAAGCCTGATGGTGGTAACTGGAAGCTGAGTAATTGTGGGCCACTACGGTCATTGCTATAATTAACTGCCAGCCCAATGGGTCTTTGCTTGCCACCACAGATGTGACTGGGAATCTTAGATGCCACCACCTCTAATAATTCATTACGATGAATGTCAGTACTATCGCCTTGAATTAATAAAAATTCGAGCCAACCACCATGGTGGCCCTCATGTTGACAGTAGTTGGGCTACAACCACTGTGCTGGCTCTCACCTTGATAGTGTAGTTGGGCTATAAACTGCTATTCCATTCCCTTAACCATTTCATCTTCTATCCCTCTCGACCGTTTCATTCTCCCTTGCAATCTCAATCCTCCACTATTCCATTTCCTTCACTACCTCATCTTCTATCCCTCTCGACCATTTCTTTCTCCCTTGCAATCATACTGCAAACTCAAGCCTCCACTATTCGATTTTCTTCACTGTTTCATCTTCTATCCCTCGTGACCATTTCTATCTCCCTTGCACTCTTCTTGCAACTTCTATCCCCTCTTGTAATGGACCCTGCATAGTCTGGGAGCTCCTCACACAATCTTTCCTCCCCTCTGCAGCACAGTGCGAGAGCCCCTCCTCCTCTAATCTTGAAATCGTGACATATGGGAGCTCCTTTCCCACTCTTCAAAAGCCCAATTTGGATGCTCTCCAAAACTTCACCAGGTTGATACATGAGGTGAATGTGAAGGAGGGGCAACTAGTCTGTCAAGGTCAAAAGATTACCATCAATGAAAGCGTGATTGAAAATGCTCTAGGAATTTTCGAAGGCAGTTTGCAAGCACACTTTCTGGAGAAGCAGTGGAAGAGACATGATATTCTAGACGTATACCCCAATGCTCAAATTAGTAAAGATAGTGGAGTCAAGATTTCAAGCTTCCCAATAGCAGGCCTCCAAGATGTGCTGAAGAAGACCATTCAATTCTTCCCTGATACGAGATGAACCTGCAAGTTCTAGTAGGTTCAAGCAACAGTAGAGCAATTGAATGGACGTGATGTATCTTTCTCAAGGGAGATCTCCAAGAGTGTGTTAACCAACCTGAAGAATTGCATGGATGGCAAATCCCAATTGTCATCTTAGTCCGCTGGAGGTTCAATGCACCTGATGGCATCTACCCTCAAAGGACTTTTTGAGTAATACGATAAGCAGAAGGTTGCCCAAGTCATGGATAAATCAAATGTTCCTGCCTACTACTATAGCTATCTATGACAAGAAAGTAGATGCTATAGCTCAATTTTCCATTTGGGCAAAAGATCTTAAAGACAATGAGCTCACATTGAAGAAGGCCAAAACCGACTACGAGGAAAAGGAGCCTGAAGGGAGGAACCAGGCCCCTTCATGAAAGGAGCAAGAAGGGCCGAGCCTGCAACCAAAAGGCTCAAATCAAGGAAGGAGGGAGCAGCATGAAGGGAGGGGCTGAGCCCCTAAAGGAAGGAACCAGCCCCATTCTAGAAAGGAGCAAGGAGGGCCAAGCCTGCAATCAGGGAGCTCAACAAGGAGTCCTTGAGATGTAATCTGAAGTAAAGGAGTCTTTGAGATTGTAATCTATGTGTAATCTATTGAATTGTTTATGTTCTCCAAAGCTTATTTGGGCAATGTTTTCTCAGCTATGTGACTAGATAGTGTCCTTTGATCGATGCCAGCATGGTGATAATAATGAGACAAAAGATTTTGATTTGACAAGTCATGTGAGATGAAAGATTTTGATTAGATCACTAATGTGAGATTGAAAGATTTTGATTAGTGAACTAATGTGAGACGAAAGATTTCGATTAGACAACTAATGTGAGATGAAAGATTTTGACGAGACAACTAACATGAGACTGAAGAATGAGAAGGTCAGGCTCAATGAACTCAAAGATTTTGATTACCAAACTAACATGAGATTGAAGATTGAGAATGTCGGGCTCAATGAACTCTCCCTATTTAAGTGAAGTGTAGACACAACTAAGAGCCCATTATGAAATCTAGCCCCAAAACTCTATACACTGATCCACCTACAATGAATATATGGCATACCCAAATAACTTTGGAATGCTATTGTTCTATCTAAAAATGACATTGGATGGCATTCTCGTGGAAAGACCCGGAGAAGGAGGAAAATAGCTGTTAAGGAGGACATGCTTCGGTACTGCGTGTATTACTTTGAATCGGTAGAGACGATGAATATTAATTTCCCTAGCTATTGTTTTTCTTGCTCCTTTAAGGTACTTGTCAAGCTCATGATTTAGGTTTCTTTTGGTAGGAAATGATAGAGGCGCGAAGATGTATAGAGCACAAAGACCAAGATCAAGAGGACCCCCAGCAAAAGGAGTGCCAAGTGCAGCATTGGAATTAAGATGCAACATGCCGAATTTGCAAGCAGTCGGTTCTCAAGTTCTACAATACAAGGTCTATTCAGCAAGGGTCCAAAAGTAGAGTTGCTGAGGTAACCATATTTCATAAAGGGGTAATTTGACTTTTCTACAAACACCTATTTCATTAATTTTGGACTTTTTATGTTGTTTTTGGATGAAGCCCAAAAATCCTTCCCAAATGAAAAGTTTACTTTGTGAAAATATCCTTCCCAAATCAAAATTTTACTTTCTGAAAATATTCTTCCCAAATCAAAAGTTCACTTTGTGGAACTACCATATTCACATAAAAATCTTATTTTTTCAATCTATACTTTTGCACCAACATGCAAGAATTTGAAATAATTCTATTTTAGAAATTCTAGCTATACCTAAGTTATTTGTTAATTTAATTATTTTTAATATTTTTCCTTGATGTGATAAATTTATAAATCCATGAAAGGAGACTCAAATATTTCATGTAAATAACATTGTCACTCGCAATATGCACAAAATTTTTAAAACTTTTAATAAATAGAAAAAAGACATGATGCCATAAGACCCAAGTTTTGTATTGAACCAAAGAATTATAATAGCGATTACAGCTACCATTATATGTTTACATTGAGAGACGTTGCTCTCAACTGGAGTCTTTGTATAAAATGATATAGATTGAACATATGTTTATAATTTAAATTGTTGCTCTTAAAGAGTATCAATTTGTGCCATCTGCATAATTTGACTCCCCATTGTCTTATTGCTCAATGTGACAGTCCCTTGCCAGGTGCCATCTGCATCAACTCCCACTTGTCTTGCCAAGCCTTGCCCCTTGGGTGCATTGACTCCCCATTGTCTTATTGCTCAATGTGACAGTCCCTTGCCAGGTGCCATCTGCATTAACTCCCTATTATCTTGCCAAGCCTTGACCCTTGGGTGACATCTAGTGCATATTTTGACTCTCATTTGACATAGGAGGTGATGACTCTAATTATAATTGTTAATTGGCTTCTTGCCTAGTACCCAAATAAAATCCTTCAATGGACTTCAATACAAAGCTTTAATCATGGACATTCTTCATTTGCACAATCTCCTTCTACTTCCTCCATGGCGAGCATCCTTAAAAATTTGTGTATATGCAAAATACTTTGCTGTGGTATTTTTATCTTTCCTTCTACCTCATATCCCATGCACTTCTTTGATTTCTTTGCCCTTGAATGCCAAGGCACTATGATTGTCTCCGTCGAAACTTGTGAGACCGCTTCATTATTTGGGACCCACTCCTTCATTATACAATTAGTATACAATGTGTTGTTATCCATATTCTCCTTCCTGCCCTTTGGCTCATACCATACCACTATAAATGTTGTAGCCTCGGGGGGGTCACTATGTATAAACCCTCTATATCACCGTGCAAGGCCTATATTTAAAATCCCTTATCTATAAATTTTTTCATTAATAAAATGTACCCCTTTTCTATACAAATCTGTAAAAATTTTCCAAAACTATTTTAAATAGTCCCTTATGTATATTTATTTCTGTAAATTTTAAAAATAGAAAATATCCTTCTGTTGAACTCACGTGATAGGGTTACATATGATGAGTAACCCCCCCGAGGTTGTAGCTCTCCCTTGATCATCTCTTTGCACTTCAACTACTTTTGCAACCCAAAACTTCACATTCTCATATTCATCATCCGATGGCCGAACCACAACAAAACAATCGACCTCTATATCTACTTGTGGCATAACTCTCTCTTCTTCGGTCCACAATATGGCCGTGGGAGTACTGATACAAATTCATTTTCAAAAATTGGAGTTGGGCACAGATCGTTATGAACATTTGGCCAAAACATATTGCATTCTTCCTTGACATCCTTTGAGCCTCGCATTCTCTCAAGGTCCTTTATTAATTTTCGTGTCTTGTTAATTACAGTGGTAGTGTGTTCTCTCCAAGTAGGCTTCGAATCAGGATATCTCCGGAGCATTTCCTCTTTGTATGTAATAAATGCTTTTAGTCCTTCTATTTCAAAGTTAGACCTCTCATTGAATTTTTGTATAGGAGCCCATGTTGGATACCTTCTTCAGGTTCCCATTTTGTATCATGAGAATATTGTTGCCATTGCATTATGGGTTTTTCATCTTAAAAAAAAAAAACGAAAGTAGTGTGGATTGGTATGACCTATCAATGCATCACCACCCATTTGTATGAAAGGTAGAATGAAGCTCTTCCAATCATACATTCTTTCGAGCCTCTCACATACTGTACTTTCCTTATGACCACCACCTTGCCTGCCACATCTTCTTACTAAGACATCTATTGTCTCCACATCCTTGCATTTAAGCTCTCTTGAGACTGTGCTAAAAACCTGATCGATATCCTCATGTGTATGCCCAACATACAAAAATCCACATTCGACCTCATTGAAGATTCGATGAGCAACTAGCATGGAGCAGAATGCAAACATGAATACATTCTTATTTTCTTGGCAGCAATTATCAGCTTGTATTCTCAAAGTCGGTGGTAGGTGACCTTTTTCTGCATGTACATTGCGAATTGCCTTCATAATAGATGTTACAACTTGATTGCTATCATGTAGATGCAAGGAATCAATCCATATATCTGCAAAGAACTTAATTCCATGCACTAACACTCCACATAGATGTGTCTTTAGAAAGTGCTTTCCTTGTAATTTAGGTAGAGTGGCAACAAAACGAGGCAATGTTGTTGTATTCTGATCCATGCCATCTACAATAACGCACATGTAGTCATCGGGATGCGAAATAGCTTGCTCCTTCCAAAATGCATATTTTTTTCTGGAATGTCGAATAAGGTCATGATGAGATTTTCGGTTTTTTTTGTATAATCCCCTTTGATTTGGACATGTTGCACTCTCAATCGCTTGCTTTAAATCATCACAAACATTGCACTTTGACATTTTTTGGCTCCTTGGGATTTTAACATATCCAAAGTTCTTCTTCCAAAGAGTATACAAAGTATGAGAAGAAGCTACGGCATCCCCTCTTTGCCTTTGCTTTTCTACAATAGCATCAAATTCTTTGAGCTTTGTCAAGCCCATTGGAAGGTGCATTTTAGTGATCGTGTCACCATTAGGGAGTTTGGTAGATATATGGGGTTGAGGTAAAGAATTTTCATGTATGAAGTCTTGCAAAATTGCTGCTGCCCTCACAGTTGAGATTCTTGATTTGGACCTTCCTCTATTACCGTGAATGCTAAATTTGTTGCTGCCCTTTGCCTTTGTGACTAAATCCCAATATGTACCATGGGATAATCCAGTAATATTGCGATATGCCTTATTGCAAATCTTTTTTCCTTTTACAAGAGGTTTTACCTTTTGTCTTGAACTTAGCCTTTTATTGCCATTCTGAAGAAAGCAAGACAGACTTGTGAGAAAGTATTCATTTCTTTCGCTTCCTCTTCTTTGCCACATGCGTCCTCTACATTCCCTGATGTATGCAAGATCAATGAAGCACATACATCTTTGCTTGCAACATAGATATCCCAATGCATTTAGCATGTTCTCCTTCTTCATCACTCTCTTCCTCTTTGGTTGCTTTTGTGGATCTGCCTGGATTCGCTTTCTCTTCATGCATATGTATGACCGTTTTTGTTCCTCGTGCATGTTGTTATCTATATTTATGCAATTCTTCTCCTCATATTTGTTTGTAACCAAGCATCCATGATTGGTCATTGCATCCTTGGCCATATCACAATCAAAGTTAAATATTGAATAATCCTCTGTTGATCTCATCCTCGTTTTTAACATACTCTTAGGACCATTCAATGAATTCAATATTCTATGAGAGTATTGAGAACCTTGAAACTCTTCCACTCCTGAGAGAACATCGCTCATTGGGACATCTTGCATGGCTTTCACAAATCCACAAGCTTGATTGACGCGAGGTTTGTTAATATGCATGAACTCATCCATACTTGACAAGACATTTGAAACCTTTGCCCTTCTCACTGTGCAAGAATTCATCCACCCTAGATAAGGCTTCGCTTCTAAATTCATTTTGTTTCTTGGATCCAATGAACTCATCCACTCCAGATAAGATGTCACTTCTATAATTGAGTACATTGAAATCATCCACATTTGAAGTGATAGAGCCTAGCACATGGGCACGCTTTTTAGGTCCTTTGATATTGTAGTATACCTTGTCTTTATTATTGAAAACCACGTGCCTCTTTCTCATGTTTAAAAATTGCATGCTCCATCTCATATTCTTGCCTACCTCATAGTAGACATCACATAAGGATGTTATGTTATCAACCATACCATCATCAGTGACTTTAGAAATCCTCATCTGTGCAAATGACCATTGCTCCACTTGTTCAAATCCCAATACTTCACCTTCTGCTATAGTCTTATTTGCAAATGATCTCATTTGTAAAATGTCCCCTATAGTAAAGTCCAAGGTGATGCACTTTGTATTCTTGATAATGTCTGTTGCATAAGTCGCATCTTTGTCCCATGCTATAAATGATTTGTTGGATGTATTATAGGGCATAACATCTCCAAGTGTTTCCATATCTCCACATTTATACTTTAGCTCAACATGTGCGCTAAGAATCTTTGATACAGTAGCTGCCACCTTATCTTCGCCAAGTCTTCGAAAGTGGCAAACTGAATTGGGATCACTATCATGGATTGTAGCAAATGCAACTGCTTCTCTTTTGCTACATAAAATCACATCCATCCCTGGAACAAAATCTATAGCCATCTCCTTTGTGAGAGTCCTTTGCAAGCAAGCTGTTGCAGTAGCAACATTACATAAATATTAGTCTCTTTTTACTAATCTACTCATTTATTATAATTTTTAATTAGTACTTAATTTATTGCTGGAAGAAGTTATCTGATGAAGTACTCATCAGATGGACATGCCACTTTGCATGCAACTCAATAACACCTACGTTGAGGTGCATGCAAAGTATTGTGCCCATCGTCTATGCTTTGCATGGTGTATCACGAATTAAACACCATTTGTGCCTCAATGTCAAACACAACCATAAAAAACACAGTCCTAGGTGTGTTATTCAAACAAGTACTTATCGGATGGGGGCTCCACTTTGCATGCAAGTCAGATATGCTTTGCATTGTCGATCAGGCATTATACACCGTTTTCCCCCTAATGATATGCACATCTATAAAAAAACACACCCTTAGGTGTGTTATCTGACCAAGTACTTATCGGATGGGTGTGCCTCTTTGAAAACAAGTCAATAACACCAAGATTGAGGCGTAGGAAAGTATTGTGCCCATCGGATATGTTTTGCATGGTCGATCGAGCATTAAATACCATTTTTGCCTTAGTTTCATGCACATCTGTAAAAAAACACGCTGCTAGATATGTTATCTGATTAAGTACTTATGGGATGGGCATGCCACTTTGCATGTAAGTCAATTCCACCTAGTTGAAGGTTTTTGCAAAGTATTGTACCCATCGGATATGCTTTGCATTGTCGATCAAGCATAAAACACCATTTTTGCCTTAGTGTCATGCACAACCATAAAAAAACACAGTCCTAGGTGTGTTATTCAAACAAGTACTTCTCAGATGGGGGATCCACTTTCCATGCAAGTCTTTTTCAACTAGGTTGAGGTGCGTGCCAAATATTGTGACCATCAGATATGCTTTGCATGGTCGATCACGCATTATACACCGTTTTTCCCTAGTGATATGCACATCCGTAAAAAAACACACCCTTAGGTGTGTTATCCAACCAAGTACTTATATGATGGGTGTACCTCTTTGAGAACATGTCAATACCACCTAGGTTGAGGCATAGGAAAAGTATTGTGCCCATCGAATATCCTTTGCATTGTCGATCGGGCATTAAATGCCATTTTTGCTCTAGTGTCATGCACATCCATAAAAAAACACGCTACTAGGTATATTATCCGATCAAGTACTTATGGGATGGGTGCACCACTTTTCATGTAAGTGAATTCCACCTAGTTGAAGGTGTGTGCAAAGTATTGTGCCCATCGGATATGCTTTGCATTGTTAATCAAGCATAAAACACCGTTTTTACCTTAGTGTCATGCACATCCGTAAAAAAACATGCTGCTAGGTATGTTATTCGATCAACTACTTATGGGATGGGTGCTCCACTTCGCACGCAAGTCTTTTTCAACTAGGTTGAGGTGCGTACAAACTATTCTGACCATCAGATATGCTTTGCATAGTCGATCACGCATTATCCACCGTTTTTCCCGTAGTGATATGCACATCCGTAAAAAAACACGCCCTTAGGTATGTTATCTGATCAACTACTTATCAGATGGGTGTGCCTCTTTGAGAACATTTCATTACCACCTAGGTTGAGGCATAGGAAAATTATTGTGCCCATCCGATATCATTTGCATGGTTGATCGAGCATTAAATACTATTTTTGCTCTAGTGTCATGCACATCCATAAAAGAACACGCTGCTAGGTATGTTATCCGATTAAGTACTTATGGGATGGGTGCCTCACTTTGCATGTAAGTAAATTCCACCTAGTTGAAGGTGTGTGCAAATTATTGTGCCCATTAGATATGCTTTGCATTGTCGATCAAGCATAAAATACCGTTTTAACCTTAGTGTCATACACAACCATAAAAAAACACGTCCTAGGTGTGTTATTCAAACAAGTACTTCTCAGATGGGGGCTCCACTTTGCATGCAAGTCAGTTTCAACTAGGTTGAGGTTCGTGCAAATTATTGTGACCATCGGATATCCTTTGCATGGCCGATCATGCATTATACACCGTTTTTTTCCTAGTGATATGTACATCTGCAAAAAAACATGCCCTTAGGTGTGTTATCTTACCAAGTACTTATCAAATGGGTGTGCTTGTTTGAAAACATGTCAATGCCACCTAGGTTGATGTGTAGGAAAAGTATTGTTCCCATCGGATATGCTTTGCATGGTCGATCGAGCATTAAATACCATTTTTGCATTGGTGTCATGCACATCCGTAAAAAAACATGCTGCTAGGTATGTTATCCGATCACGTACTTATGGGATGGGCATGCCACTTTTCATGTAAGTCAATTCCACCCAGTTTAAGGTGTGTGCAAGGTATTGTACCCATCATATATATTTTTCATTGCCGATCAAGCATAAAACACCGTTTTCGCCTTAGTGTCATGCACAACCATAAAAAAACACGGTCCTAGGTGTGTTATTCAAACAAGTACTTCTCAGATGGGGGATCCACTTTGCATGCAAGTCCTTTTCAGCAACGTTGAGGTGCGTGCAAAGTATTGTGACCATCGGATATGCTTTGCATGGTCGATCACGCATTATACACCATTTTTTCCATAGTGATATGCACATCCGTAAGAAAACAGGCCCTTAGGTGTGTTATCCAACCAAGTACTTATCTGATGGGTGTGCCTCTTTGAGAACATGTCAATACCACCTAGATTGAGGCGTAGGAAAAGTATTGTGCCCATCGGATATCCTTTCCATTATTGATTGAGCATTAAATACCATTTTTGCTCTAGTGTCATGCAGATCCATAAAAAAACACGCTGGTAGGTATGTTATCCAATCAAGTACTTATGGGATGGGTGCGCCACTTTGCATGTAAGTTAATTCCATTTAGTTGCAGGTGTGTGCAAAGTATTGTGCCCAGTAGATATGCTTTGCATTGTCCATCAAGCATAAAACACCGTTTTTTCCTTAGTGTCATGCACATCTGTAAAAAAACACGCTGCTAGGCACTCCAATTTGCACGCAAGTTTGTTTCAACTAGTTTGAGGTGTGTGCAAAGTATTGTGACCATTGGATATGCTTTGCATGGTCCATAATGCATTATCCACCGTTTTTCCCATAGTGATACGCACATTCGCAAAAAAACACGCCTTTAGGTATGTTATCTGACCAAGTACTTATCGGATGGGTGTGCCTCTTTGAGAACATTTCAATACCACCTAGTTTGAAGTGTAGGAAAAGTCTTGTGCCCATCGGATGTCCTTTTCATGGTCGATCGAGCACTAAATACTATTTTTGCTCTAGTGTTATGCACATCTGTAAAAAAACATGCTACTAGGTATGTTATCCGATCAAGTACTTATGGGATGGGTGCGCCATTTTGCATGTAAGTCAATTCCACCTAGTTGAAGGTATATGCAAAGTATTGTGCCCATCGGATATGCTTTGCATTGTCGATCAAGTATAAAACACCGTTTTTGCCTTGCTCCACTGCGAGACGTGTGTGGAAATTTGGTTGGTCTTGATGCTCCCTGATTTTCATAATCGCAGAGACTAACTTGTTTGCAGACCTGTCCATCATGACATATGACAAAGTGAATTTGTGTACTAAATAGTAAGATGCATGTTCATAATGATATGATAAAAGAACACTTACCTGAACACCCCGTGAAAGCCTGTAAATGAGTTGACAAACCAACAATGGTTGTCATCAAGATCCCATACTATCAGGCTCCAATGTGAACTACATCACCAATAAAGAGAGATAAGATTTATCACAATATTAAGTATTAATTGACACAATATTATAAATAAGAGAGTAAAAGAAAGATTGAGACCATACTTACTTCTCATAGTATGGCATAAAGACAAGTAGTATGCCATCCAAGTCTAAAGGTTGTAGAATTGAACAAACATCATCTACTGTCTTCTTGGTATCACTAAGTACAGCTGAAAGAAGAGAATCGAGCATACAGACGCGATTCTGTACTGATCTAGGAAAGTGAGATATAACCATACTGCAGCAATAAATAAACAAATGTTAGAAGTAGATTGAATCAAATGATTGAAGTATCAAGCCAAGAGATGTTCATATCAAACCTGAGGATGGCCATCATGACTTTGTCATTAGCCTCTTTCAAAGGGTCGGAGAGGATTGTAACTTCCTCGCTACCAAAAGTCAAAACACGAGGTTGCTTGCTAATGATGACCCTAACCTCAGAAGAGCTCCCCATTTCGTCTAATACAACGGTTACATTAGGACAACTTATGGGTGTAGCAACCAATGTTTTCTCTGGATGCTCCACCACATTATCAATAAATGCCTTAATGATAGATGACATAAATGCATATAGATGCAAGTCTGTATATGTCGACAATGAGGTTTCATCGCCTCTCAAATTAAAAATTTGAGCAAGGAGCAAAAAGCAGTTATATCCGACTCTCCACCCACAACTGTGGTCATCATTCTGCTTCGCTGCAGGGCATGTTACATACTCTATTTGATCTTCCAAGTCACCCTCCATTTGCATAAGTGCATCTATAGCACCTACCAACTTTCGAGCAGATCTACACATCAAAATAGAAAACATAAATGAATGTGCGCATTGCATAGGATGCATCTCATTGACATAATTATGACACAAGTAGGTTATACTTACTCTGACACACTGCCATGGATAGATGCTATTGAATTGACAAAGAAGCATTGCTTGGCTAAGATGTCCACAATTACCAAGCTCCAATGCAAGCTGCATTATCAATTAAGAATAATTATTATTTGATATAATCCTCCACAATGTAAGAGATAAGCTAGGTAGGGATTGATACTCACTCCTCGTGATATGCAGTAAAGATAACTCGCGCCGCAGTCAAATCAATAGGTTGCAACCACTTAAAAACATCATCTATGGTCTTCTGCTTATTGCTAAGTACACTAGAAACAAGAGGATCGACCATATATGCACATCTTTGTATATATAGGGGAAGTTGTTGTAAAACCATATTGTAATAAAAAGAAAAGAATATTAGTTCATTTGATCCAATGGAAATACAAAAGCATAAAGTCAGTAAAAAGTTTGTGTCAAACCTGAGGATGGCTATTATGACCTTGTCATTAACCTCTTTCTTGAAGTTTATGAGGATTGAAATGTCCTCTTCATCGAATAGAAAAGTAAGAGGTTGTTCTCGAACTTGAAACCTAACTTGAAATGACTTCTCCATTTGCTGCAATGTATGATTATTTTCTAGAGTCATCTGATGGATAGCCAGAGCAGCTTTGCCTTCTTGAGATGAGCTTTCTATATTCTCTACTCCAGCTATGTCCTCCTCATCCTCCTCCTCTCCCTTCTCCTATAAAAGGATAAAATAATTATGAGATTCAAAATTTTAAATTAATTATAAATTTAAAAAGACCTTTAAATGAATAAAGAAAATTAAACATAAGTTTTCATACCTCTACATATCTTCGTGGTCTTTTTATGTAACCTTCAGAGGCAAGGTTAGTGTCATATCCATCTTCTTTTGCTTCCTTGCTATCGCTGGTGTCCTCACTATTATATCTAGAGCTTTGATCATTTTCATCATCTTTCTTGCTCTCATCATACATGATCATCTCTATGTCAGCATCCTCTTCTTGTGAGATCGCGGACCTTTCTTATCAAAGTTTATTGTGAGAGAAGCCATGATATCAAGGTATTCCAAGCAAGCAGCACTCTCAATAATATTTACATTGTGTCCTTTTCTAATAAGAGCTTCAAACAGATGTCCCATTCGACACAATGTGACTTCCCATCCGGACGGTAGCAAAAATTCCATCATACTAATTAAAAGATCAGCACTTTTTGCTGGCCCTTCATAGTGATTTGCATTACGATGGAGGGGACTTGGAGCTTCATGCTCTTCCAGCAGTAGTTGCAATCTCTTTGCATTCCCTCTTATATTGTTTTGTAAGGAGTGATCATTGTAAGGGCTCTTCATGCACAAGAAAAAGGTTTCTAGACTCTGTATCGTGAGACCGCATTCTCTCTTGTCCCTTTTTCTTGAGTATATACCACTGTAAATCTTAAGCTCATTGCCATATTGTTTTTCTAGGGTAGCAGACATTTGTTCCTTGTCATCTTTATCAGCAAATATGACTATATTACATTGTCCCACTCTACCAATGGTGGTATGTAATATTCTATCAAGGAGTTGACGAATGTCATTCGGTGATATTTCATAGACAAAGAAAAGCTGAGGTCTCTCCCAAGCAGTGTCGTCGGACAAAAAATCATTCAATGAAACTCCCTTGCACTCAACACTCTTTCCAGACTCTGAAATGATTTCATGTATGAAAAAAAAGCCCTTGTTCAAAGTTTTTTCTTTTTTGAGAGTGTGCTTATTGATGACTTTTTGTGCATATGCATACACATTTTCCGGAATGTCACTTCTCATAGAGGGAGTAATTTCAGATCCATCATCTTCTACCTTTACCCATTTATGCACCCACGCCTTTCTGTTTAGCTGACGGTAAAGCTGATGCCATCTGCCTCACAATGTTATGATCAATTTTACATTGGCTAATTGGAATATTTTTTTCTCCCAATAAATATTCAATTGCACTCTTTACTGCATCACGCTTGACCTGTTGGATGATGCAATCTTCCATGCAATGATCTTTATCCTTTTTGCCAAAAAACCATTCTTTGGACATTAATTTCTCTGCAGCAAGACTTGCGTATTTGTCTGGTAGGTTTCTTAAAGGCCTCCACATCCGAGCTGTGATCTCTTTTTTCTCAATCTTCTTTGCCTTCTCTTTAATCAATGATGGAGCCTCATATGTGACATCTCCTTTCTCACATGCAAGACACGTCTTTGATCTGATGAAAAACTTCATCACTACGGAAAAGTATGCTTGTGTAGTCTTGATACCTATCCCTTACTGTCTTAAAGCTTGTAATCACCTCTGCTCTTTCCTGCTTTCCCCTTGGTACAATGGCACTCAAGCATGTGTAGAAGTCAACAAAGATTATCCGCTTCCACTTTAGTTGCAGTTCTTTTGAGAGTGGTCAAAGGAGGATTAAAAGTTTTCCATATGGTCCTAGCGTTGAGCAACATCTCTGAAGTGGAGGTGATTTTTTGTAGTGCATAAATGTCATGATTAAGTCTTTTTGACTCAATCAAATATTTTTTCTCGTTCTTGAAGATACAAATGCATGCAGAATAGTAGTGAAATTGAGGCACACTCGCGAAGGTTTGATAAGTAATTTCTCCTTTCTTGTATATGCATCTCTAGAGCGCTCATTACAAGCATAGGCATAGTGCTGACCATCTATTGCCTCAAATGTACAATGAGCTAAGAAATTTCTCTTGGCATCCCTTATATGTCGTTCTGGATCATTCACTGAACTCTGTCCTTCTTGAAGTGAGGGAACTTGTTTTCCGAGGAACTTAGTGAATTGCATCTCAAAATCTATAGGCTAAGAGAAATTGATGGATTGACTATAATCTCCCATGACTGGCCAAAATGTTCTTGGATGGAGTACCAAATTAGAAACAACTGGTTTTTTTCCATCAATCAAAGCCTGAAAAATCTTTTCAGCATAGGCTGTATCTAAGGTCCTGCTGTTGGTGAAGACACTTGCTTTGACCACTATTGAAGCATGTATAACTTGAGTCTTCTGGCCCCATATATATCCTGGATCCTCATCTGTCACAGCCTCATTCAAGCGAAGATTTAGATTCTTCATTGATAACATTTCTGCTTCTAGATCTGACGGCATTTCAAGACCCTCCGCATCCTCTTCATGTTCTTCCTCTTCTCTTCTTTGCCCTTTCTTTGTATATGAACGACCTCTTTTTCCAGTTATAGGACTTGGAACTGTAGCTCGTGAAGTACTTGCCTTTTGCATTTGACGTCGAGGTTTATTTTTTAGGGACTCAATGTGAACTGCTTTAGATCGCCCTACTTCTTCTTCTATTGCCTCAACTTCAGGTATACTTAAGGGCTTCACTTGTTCTGTTATTCCATCAACTTCATGAGTTACACCATCTAAGTGAGTAATATCATGAACAAGAGATGTGTGTGCATGTCCTGTCTTATCTGATGCATGTCGTGTCTCACTCAATTCAATTTCTGTCTGATATGCATGTGCATGTCCGGTCTCCACCAATTCAATTCCTGTCTCAGATGTAGATCCCTTGTAAGCATCCACGTGTACAAGACCCTCATCCATTGCTACAATGTGTTATGTCTCATCCACTCCACTTCCTCTCTCATTTGTATTACCATGAACCAGGTCTACATGGCGTGTCTCATCACTTCCTTTCTCATGTGTGGATTCTTGCACCTTAGGTCCCTCCAATGAAGTTGAACCTTGTTCGATGACACCCTGAAAGTATTCAAGGATAATCTTTGACTACATTTTTCTTGCTTCCTTAATGGGAAATTCCTCCCACACATGTTGAAGGATCTCCAATGCAGGAACCAATTCAAGAAATCTAGGTGCTTTTGGTGGCGGTATCACAAAGTGCATTGCATCTTTCTTAGAAAGAAGAAACGATATGTTGCTCATTCTTGACTTTGTGTAAATCATCATTGTACTGCTGTCTTTTTCACTTTTTATTCCTACTAAGGTGCCCCCTTGAATCAAATTGCTCTTTGAGAAAGATACATTTGATGCCCACTCATCTTTCTCCAACTCTCTCTTTGTCATCACTAGAATGAGATTTCCTTTACTTAAGACCAAGGACCATGCTTTCTTTGTTGTGTCAACAACTGTCCAGTTTGTGAAGTCCTTTGGGGCATAAATTCTTCCATTGTATTTCAGTGTCATACCATTGACAAATGCTGTAGCCTCAAGATCCATCCTGTATTCAAGCACAACACAAATTTTAAGTACTTTGACAAACTACAATTACTTTGAAAAATCAAAAGTACAATGAGTCCCATTAATACACCTCAAGTTTTTATTCTTCCCAATCATATAAGTATCAATTTCATGCTTTGGGAATAGCCTAAAAGGCTTTACAAGGCTTAGAGCATAAATGCTTTGGGAATAGCCTAAAAGGCTTTACAAGGCTTAGAGCATAAATGTGAAAAAAAATAAGGATTTACAATGATCTCTAAATACAAATTTGAAGTCTGTCATATATAAGTGCAAAATGCTCTGTCAACTCCCGCAACTGATATAAGTGTAAAACGCTCTGTCAACTTCCACAACTGTAATCTGTCATGTCCACTGATACAACTTTCAATCATCTTGAAAGTTTAAAAACCTTAATCATTGCTTAAATGGTAGGGTTGTTGTGACTGTGAAACCGAATGTGAACAAATGGATTAGGAACTAGTTGGGAAATTTTGAGCATGGCTTTGATTGGTTTTTTTGGAGTTCTCTCCTCTAAGGACAAACTAATCTATGCTAATCTAGACTACACCAACCGTCGAAGCGAAGAAAAGCAAGAAATAATTTCTTTTCCATTGTTCTTTTGAATATCCTTAGGTTGCGAATTAAAAGCAAAAAAAATCTATTTTCCATTATTCTTTTTAATACACTAAGGTTGTGAGTTTAAAAAAGATAAAATTTATATTTTATCTTTTTTAAACTCACATCCCTTTCTCTCTCTCTCCCCCCCCTTCTCTCTCACTCCCCCCCCTTCTCTCTCGCTGCCACCCCCATCCTCCCACCCCACCTCCCCCATTCTCACTCCCACGCCCACGCCCATTCTTTCACCTTCCCCATTCCCACTCCCATCCTCCCACCCCTTTCTCTCTCTCTCCCCCCCCTTCTCTCCCCCCCCCTTCTCTCTCGCTGCTGTGGCAGCGCCCCCCCCTTCTCTCTCTCTCCCTCCCCCTTCTCATTTTAAAAAATATAAAATTTATATTTTAAAAAACTAATTTACTTACAACTCATAAGAATTGTACATTCACATTAATAAGAAGTTAAAATCTTAATAAATTTGAATTTAAATAGTAAAAACTATAAAGTAGTTTAACTTAAAGTTTATGAAAAAATAACGTAATATAAAGAAAATAAGACTTAAAATTAAAAATTTAATATTTACTTAGAAGAATAGATTAATTCTCCCTAAAAAGAAATAAATTAAAGTAATAATAACGAATGTAAGTTAAACTACTTTTAAAATTTTAATTTAAAATGTAATAAAATTAAAATTATACTTTTTATATTCCAAAACAAAATGCATTTTAGTCTAAATTAAACTAGTAAATTGAAAATGAAAGTGAAACTCATTTTAAATTCAAAAACAAAGAAAAATTTAAAATTCAAGTTTCTACAAGTTTTGCTTTTAGCATACATTTGTCTTTTCACATCCACGCATTTGTCTTTTCAAACACAAGGTTGTCTTTTATCACAATTTTCAAGTTTTCACATGTTTATCTTTTCAAACACAAGGATTCATAGTTTAAAAAAAGGCAGGAAATTTGAAATTCTAGTATCCACACGTTTCTCTTTTCAAACACCAAGGTTTATAGTTTTGTTTGTTTAAGTTTCGACTAAATTACACACCAATCTCCTCTAATATGCCTCATTGATCGTAGCTCCCAAATTCTTCCATCAAAACATCTCTCCTTTATCTCTTCTTGATCATCGCCCACTCATTTTTTGTCCTTATTGGTAAGATTTTCTATCTCGATCGTACTTTCTCTTGTGCCCTTCCTCTCTAAATTTTCATCAAACACCAAGGTTTATAGTTTTGTTTGTTTAAGTTTCGACTAAATCACACACCAATCTCCTCTCATATGCCTCATTGATCGTAGCTCCCAAATTCTTCCATCAAAACATCTCTCCTTTATCTTTTCTCGATCATCGCCCACTCATTTCTCCTCTTCATTGGTAAGATTTTCTATCTCGATCGTACTTTCTCTTGTGTCCTCCCTCTCTAAATTTTCATCTCTCATCCATCTCTCTCACTCTTCTCTCTCTCTCTTTCCTCTCCGCTCTAGTCTACGTTTCCTCTCATCTTAGTCTACTCTCTCCCCTCCTCTTCATTTCCCCTCTCTCTCTCTCTCTCTCCCACTCTCTCCTCACCTTTTCTCTGTTGGGATATCTCAAGGTGTATGCTTCAGGCACACCTTATGTTTCTATGTGTGAGTGCTAGAGGCACAGTTAGGTGCCCACAAGCACAGTTAGGTGCCCACAAGCACAGTTAGGTGGTGGAAAAGCCACATAGGATGATTGAGTGAATCTAGGAGCAGATTGAGGTGATTGTGGAGCTTTGAAGTCATCAGTGATGTCAGTGACCTTGTATGAGGTGCCTACTTAAGGACCTCTCTTTTCTTCATTCCATAACAAGTATTCTGATTTTGTGTCCACTCTACTCTTTCCTTTCAGTGCTCCAACATGGTATTAGAGCCATTTGATCCCCCTTGAGCCCATTTTCGCCACATCATCATCTTCTTCCTCTTCTTCTTCTTCACCATCTCTCCCTCTTCTTCCAAAAATTTGCTTGAGCTTGTTCTCCTCCAATTCTCACCCATTTCCCACGCCCTTCCAGCTGGAGATCCCTCTTGTTAGGGCAAATTTTGGGCTGCAAGCAATTGAAGAATAACCCGCTCTTCTGGTCGCCATTGCACGAACTTTGTCGAATCTTCTTCCTGTGTTTTCTCTGCGCCTGCTCCGTCTTTGTCTAATTCCTTTTAGGGCAAGCTTCTCCATACCTAGAGCTACCTTGTGCTGAAATCTGAGCAGCAATGGCTGCATATTGAAGGAGAAAACAGAGAAAAACCAGTCGACTTTGTTGAAGAAGGAGAAGGCGACCTGACGCATATTTTCGCCTCTTCCTCCCAGAGGATCTACTGTGGTATACTAGCTTTCTTTTGCCTCATAAAGCCCCCTTTCTTTTGCTTTGAAGAGTGTGATATGAGCCCTCCAAGTTCAGCTCTCTAGTTTTGACAGTTTTGACATACTTTTGAAAATGATGCTACATAAAATGCTACTCTAGCATTTCTGGTCTTTTGAAGTTTTCAATAACTTCACTACAAGTGTTGCTTCAGTTTTGTTTTGACTTGATAGACCTGGTTGTGATTGGAAAGTGTTTATTTCATCCACTTCTATGAAGCATGCAAAAAGTAGCATCATTGTTTGAAAACTAGTCACTACTATTTGCTACATCAAGTGCCTATACTTTGGAAGCATTTCAGTTATTTTTGCCTTGTAAGAGAGATAGACACTGCCCAATATCTGGGTTAGACCCTCTCATGGCTACCTTATATAATCTTGAGAAGTTCAATGGAAAGGGCTTCCATACATGGCAAATGAAGGTGAAATTTGCATTGATGCGGGAGAACTTATGGGGACTTGTCAAACCTACTCCTACCGCTTCTTCTACAGCCTCCAATGCTGGACAATCTTCAACTCCGACACGACTGGCAAGGGATCCAGCAAGAGAAGAAAAAGCAGATGGTATAATTGCTTTAGCTTTGGGTGATGATTACATACATCATATCTCTGACTTGGAGTCTCCTTCGGAAGCTTGGCAGAAGCTAGACATGATTTTTGGTGCAAGCTCTCACATCTCTAAACTATCACTTAAAATCTCTTTCTTTGAATTAAAGATGGCAAGTGATACTACTTTAGCTGCTCATGTCAACTATATGCGGAGTCTTATGACTCAATTAGCTTCTATCAACTCTCCTATCACCCCTGATGATGCTATGGCAGTGTTACTTAAGAGTATGCCTGAAAGTTTTGATCACATTGTTAGCACTTTGAAGAATCTTCCCAATCCTAACCTTGAAGGCATTATCTCAGCTCTCCAAGAAGAAGAAAGGCATATGGAGCTAAGGAAAGGCAATGACACTGCTTATGCTATAAAAGTCAAGAAGGGCAAGTATACTCCTTGCAATCACTGTGGAAAGACAAATCACCTTTCAAAGGACTGCTTCAAAGTTAATCCATGCAAGCACTGTGGCAAGAACAACCATCATGAGAAGTTTTGCAGAGCCAAAGCAAAGACAGAAAATGCAAATCTACTTACAGTTAATGAGCCTCCACAAGATGAGGCATCCTTTGAAGATTATGCATTTTAAATCATCTCTATGTATGCTCCAGATCTCTCTTTTTATGTCAAGGTACTCAGCCTAGATAGTCCTCCAAAATGAATGAAATAAATTATTGTGTTTTGTGTGTTTTGTAAACACCTCTGGTCACCTTATGATGTAGGCCATGTGTATGTTTTGTTCCATGGTACCTCCTGCAGACATTGTGTGCATGTACATGCAGGGGAGATAACCATTGGAAGGTCTGTTTGTATCCCTTTCTGTTTACCTTACACCCAAGGGAACCCTTGCTAGCATGAGAACCTAGCCATAGATTTATCCTTGACCACCATGAGATGGCATGAGAAACTATGAGACTAGATGTATCCTTGACATAGCCTGAGGCATTTCCTTGAGGGGGGGTTTGTTGGGATATCTCAAGGTGTATGCCTCAGGCACACCTTATGTTTCTATGTGTGAGTGCTAGAGGCACAGTTAGGTGCCCACAAGCACAGTTAGGTGGTGGAAAAGCCACATAGGATGATTGAGTGAATCTAGGAGCAGATTGAGGAGATGATTGTGGAGCTTTGAAGTCATCAGTGATGTCAGTGACCTTGTATGAGGTGCCTACTTAAGGACCTCTCTTTTCTTCATTCCATAAGCAAGTATTCTGATTTTGTGTCCACTCTACTCTTTCCTTTCAGTGTTCCAACATTCTCTCTCTCTCACTTGTGCTCCCCACTCTCTCTCTCACTTGCCGTGGCCTCCCCCCCCTCTCTCTCTCCCCTCCCCTCTCTCTCTCCCCCCTCTCTCCCTCTCGCTGCCGCGACAGCGGCCTTCCCCCCTCTCTCTCTCTCTCTCCCTCTCTCTCTCTCTCTCTCTCCCCCCTCTCTCTTGCGCCTCCCCCCCTTCTCTCTCTCTCCCCCCCTTCTCTCTCGCTGCCGTGGCAGCGGCCCCCCCTCTCTCTCCCTCCCTCCCCCTTTCTCTCGCTGCCGCGCCCCCCCCTTCTCTCTCCCCCCCTCTCTCGCTGCCGTGACAGCGGCCCCCCCTCCCCTTCTCTCTCTGTCGCCCCCCTCCTCTCCCACCCCCTTCTCTCTCTCTTGCCCCCCTCCTCTCCCACCCCCTTCTCTCTCTCTCCCCCCCCTTCTCTTTCGTTGCTGCGGCAGGGGCCCCCCTCCCCTCTCTCTCTCTCGCTGCCGTGCCCCCCTCCTCTCTCTCTCCCCCCCTCCCCCCCTTCTCTCTCTCTCTCTCTCCCCCCTTCTCTCTCGCTGCCGCGGCAGCGGCCCCCCCTTCTCTCTCTCTCTCCCTCCCCCTCTCTCTCGTTGTCGTGCCCCCCCCTCTCTCTCCCCCCCTCCTCTCTCGCTGTCGCGGCAGTGGCCCCCCCCTCTCTCTCTCCCCTCCCCTCCCCTCCCTCCCTCTCCCCCCCTCCCTCTCCCCCCTCTCTCCGCTACCGTGGCAGCGGCCTCCCCCCCCTCTCTCTCTCTCCTCCCCCCCTTTCTCTCCCCCCCTCTCTTGCTGTTGCGGCAGTGGCCCCACCTCCTCTCTCTCTCTCCCTCCCCCTCTCTCTCGCTGCCGCATCCCCCCCCTTCTCTCTCTCCCCCCCTCCTCTCTCGCTGCCGTGGCAGTGGCCCCCCCTCTCTCTCTCGCCTCCCCTCCCCTCCCTCTCCCCCCTCTCTCTCTTTGCCCCCCTCTCTCTCGCTGCCCCCCCTTCTCTCTCTCCCCCCCTCCTCTCTCACTGCCGCGGCAATGGCCCCCCCCTCTCTCTCTCCCTCCGCTCTCTCTCGTTGCCACGCCCCCCTTCTCTCTCTCCTTCGCTCCTCTCTCGTTGCCGCGACAGCGGCCCCCCCTCTCTCTTCCCTCTCCCCCCCTCCTCTCTCGCTGCCGCGGCAGCGGCCCCCCCTCTCTCTCTCCCCTCCCCTCCCCTCCCTCTCCCCTCTCTCTCTCTCTCCCCCCCCTCTCTCTCGCTGCACCCCTTCTCTCTCTCCCCCCCTCCTCTTACGCTGTCGCGGCAGCGGCCCCCCCTCTCTCTCTCTTCCTCCCGTCTCTCTCGCTGCCCCCCTTCTCTCTCTCCCCCCCTCCTCTCTCACTGCCGCGGCAGCGGCCCCCCCTCTCTCTCTCTCCCTCCCCTCTCTCTTGCGCCCCCCCTCCTCTCTCTCCCCCCCCTCCTCTCTCGCTGCCGCGGTAGCCCCCCCCTCCTCTCTCGCTGCTGCGGCAGCGGCCCCCCCTCTCTCTTCCCTCTCCCCCCTCTCTCCGCTGCCGTAGTAGCGGCCTCCCCCGCCTCTCTCTCTCCCCCCCTCTCTCACGCTACTGCGCCTCCCCCTTCTCTCTCTCCCCCCTCTCCTCTCTCGCTGCCGCGGCAGCGGCCCCCCCCTCTCTCTCTCTCCCCCCCTCCTCTCTCGCTGCCGCGGCAGCTGCCCCCCCCTCTCTCTCTCTCCCTCCCCCTCTCTCTCGCTGCCGCGCCCCCTCGCCTTCTCTCTCCCCCCTCTCCGCTCTCGCTGCCGCGGCAGTGGCCCCCCCTCTCTCTCTCCTCTCCCCTCCCCTCCCTCTCCCCCCCCTCTCTCTGCTGCCGAGGCAGCGGCCTCCCTCCCCTTTCTCTCGCTGCCCCTCCTTCTCTCTCTCTCCCCTCCCTCCTCCTCTCTCGCTGCCGCGGCAACGGCCCCCCTCTCTCTCTCTCCCTCCCCCTCTCTCTCGTTGCCGTGCCCCCCCTTCTCTCTCTCCCCCTCCCTCCTCTCTTGCTGCCGCCTCTCTCTCTCCCCTCCCCTCCCCTCCCTCCCCCCCCCCTCCCTCTCCCCCCCTCTCTCCGCTGCCGCAGCAGCGGCCTCCCCCCCTGTCTCTCTCCCCCCCCTTGCGGCTTCCCCCCTCGCTCCCCTCTCTTCCCCCCCTCCCCCTTCTCTCCCCCCTCCCTTTCTCTCCCTCTCTTTCCCCTCCCTTCTCTCCTCTCTCTCCTCTCTCTTTCTCTCTCTCTCTTTTGCTGCCGAGGCAGCAAGACTCTCTCTCTTATAATCTCTCTCTAGAAATCTTTCCTTCACTTTTCTCTCTCTAAGTTCTCTCTCTATAATAAAATTTCAAAGAATACAAATTTTAAACCCCACCTCCCCCATTCCCACTCCCTCTCCCACTCCCACTCCCATTCTCCCACCCCCACCCCCAGCCCCACCTCCCCCATTCCCACTCCCTCTCCCACTCCCACTCCCATCCTCCCACCCCCACCCCCACCCCCACTGCCCCCATTCCCACTCCCTCTCCCACTCTCCCTTTCTCCCACTACCACCCTCCCACACTCCCTTTCTCCACTTTCCCACTCTCCCTTTCTCCCACTACCACCCTCCCAACTATCAATTCCACTATTACTTATGAATTCTAATTAAAACTATTACTTAAATAAACTTAAATAAATGATATTACTTGAAAACACTCATAGGATTTAAGGTTTAGGATTTCGTGGTTTGGGTTTAGGATTTGGGGTTTGGTGAGTTAGGGTTTAAGGTTTGTGAGTTAGGAATTAGGGTTTGTGAGGTAGGGTTAGGGTTTAGGGTTTGTGAGCTAGGGTTTAGGGTTTGGTGGTTTGGATTTAGGGTTTGGGGGGTAGGGTTTAGGGTTTAGGGTTTAAGATTTGGGAGTTAGGGTTTAGGGTTCAAGGTGTGAGGGTTGGGGTTTGGGGGTTAGGGTTTAGAGTTTGGTGATTTAGGGTTTAGGCTTTGGGGGTTAGAGTTTAGGGTTTGGGGGTTAGGGTTTAGGGTTTGGGAGTTAGGGTTTAGGGTTTGGGAGTTAGGGTTTAGGGTTTAGGAGTTAGGGTTTAGGGTTTGGGGTTTTGGGTTTAGGGTTTGGGGTTTAGGGTTTGGGAATTAGGTTTTGGGGTTTGGGGGTTAGGGTTTAGGGTTTAGGGTTTGGGGGTTAGGGTTTAGGGTTTAGGGTTTGGGAGTTAGGGTTTAGGGTTTAGGGTTGTTATTGGTTAGGGTTGAGGGTTGTTTTGGTTTACGATTTAGGGTTGTTATTGGTTAGTGTCTAATTAAATTTTCAAACAAGTTCTAGATTTTTAAATCATTAATAAAGTAGATTATTGAGAAGAGACTAATGTTCTTTATAATGGTTGTTACAACTTGTTTGCAAAGGAAACTCACAAAGGAGATGGCTACAAAATTTATTCCGGGGATGGAGGTGATTTTATGTTACAAAAGAGAAGTAGTTGCATTTGCTACAATCCATGAAAGTGATCCAAATTCTATTTGTCACTTTAGAAGACTTGGCGAAGATAAGGTGGCAGTTATCGTATCAAGGATTCTTAGTGCACATGTTGAGCTAAAGCATAAGTGTGGGGATATGGAAATCCTTGGAGATGTTATGCCCTATAATACTTCCAACAAAGCATTTATTGCATGGGACAGAGATGAGACTTATCCAACACATGTCATCAGGAATACAAAGTGCATATCTTTGGATTTTAGAGTGGGAGATATTTTACAAATGTTATCATTTGCAAATAAGTATGTAGCAGAAGGTCAAGTCTTGGGATTTGAACAAGTTGAACACTGGACATTTGCGCAGATGAGAATTCAAAAAGTTACTGATGATGGTATGGATGATAACTCAATGTCATTGGATGGGCCCTACTATGAGGTAGGTAAGGATTTGAGATGGAGCATGCAATTTTTAAAGATTGGAAAGACTCGGCATGTGGTTTTTAATGATAAACATAATGTATACTACAACATATAAGAATTGAAAGAATATGCCAATGTACCAATCTCTATTCCTTCAGAGATGGATGATTCCAATGCACTCAACTATAGCACTGACATCTTATCAGAAGTCGATGAGTTCATTGGTACCGAGAAAGAAAAATATTTCACAAGTGATGCCTTATCCGGGGTGGATGAATTCATGCACATTGAGAACTTGGGCAAAGATGTCAAAAGTGTTATATTTTCAAGCATGGATGGCTTCATGGATACTGATAAAGTTCTTGGAGTCAAAGCAGGTAACTATGGAATTGTGGAAATCATGCACGATAGTATAATGAGTGATGTTCTCTCTGGAGTAGAGGAGTTTCAAGACTATGGAGTTATGAAATCCATAGAAAGTGCATCAATGAGCGATGTTCTCTCAGGAATAGATGAGTTTGAAGATCATTCTGGACACTCTATCACCATTGACTATGGAGTTATGACATCCATAGAAAGTGCATCAATGAGTGATGTTCTCTTAGGAATAGATGAGTTTGAAGATCATTCGGGACACTCTAATGCCATTGTGACAAGTGGTTCTACGATTGTATCAAAAGTAGGGATGAGATCAACAAAGGACTATTCGGTGTTTGACTTTGATTGTGAACTTGTAAATGTTACAAATGGTTTGATGAATGTATCAAAATCAAGGATGACATCAACAAAGGAATATTCAGTATTTGAATGTCAGAGTGATAAGATCAAGGATGCAACATCTCATGAAAACAACGTGACAAATAAATCTTACAAGGAGAACTACACAAATCCAAATAAGAATGTACAGAAGGTCCCAAAACGGACATACAGATGCATGAAAAGACAACGAGTGTAGGCAGATCCAGAAAAGCAACCAAAGAGAATAAGAGTAATGAATGAAGATGTTATGCTAAAAGCAATGCGATCTACATGCTGTAAGCATACATGTATGCGATCCATTAACTTACATGACATCAAGGGTTGCAGAGAACATGTCTGGCAAAGGAAAGGAAGCATAAGAAATGAATACCTACTCACGAGATTGTCTTGCTTTCTTGTAAATGATAAGAGAAGGCGAAGTTTAGGACATCAGATAAGGCCTCTTATAAATGGAAAAAGTATATGCAATAATGCATATCGCATTATTATAGGATTATCACATGGCACATATTGGAATTTGGCTAATAAAGCAAAGTATGGAGTTAAATTTAACATTCATGGAAACATAGGAAGGCCCAAAACAAGAGCCTCAACGGTTGCGGCAACAGCAATTTTGAAAGATTACATTTATGAAAATGCTTTACCGCAACCCCACCTATCAGAAATGCATCTTCCGATAGGTTTGACCAAAAAAGAAGTATTTAACTCTATTGGAGAAACACAGAGGCAAAGAGGGCATGCACCGGCATCTTTTCATACTTTGTATACTCTTTGGAAAAAAAGCTTTGGACATGTTAAAATTCCAAAGAGGCAAAAAATGTCAAAGTGCAACGACTGTGATGATCTAAAGCGGGCACTTGAGAGTGCAACATCTCCAGAACAAAAAGAAGCTTACAAAAGAAAGAGAGAATTTCATCATGGACTTGTTTAACATTCTAGAATAAAATATGCATTTTGGAAGGAGCAAGCTATTTCTCACCCAAATGAGTACATGTGCATTATTATAGATGGTATGGATCAAAATACAACAACATTACCTCGATTCGTTAACACTCCACCTAAGCTAGAAGGCAAATACTTTTTAAAGACACATCTCTGTGGAGTGTTAGTGCACGGATTTAAGTTTTTTGCAGACATATGGATTGATTCCTTGCATCTACACGATAGCAATGAGATAGCAATCAAGTTGTAACATCCATTATGAAGGCAATTCACAATGTACATGCCGAAAAAGGTCGCCTACCAGCAACTTTGAGAGTACAAGCAGACAATTGCGGACGAGAGAATAAGAATGTACTCTTCTTTGCATTTTGATCAATGCTAATCGCTCATAGAATCTTCAATGAGATTGAAGTTGGGTTTTTGTTGGTTGGGCACACACATGAGGATATCGATCAGGTATTTAGCACAGTTTCAAGAGAACTAAAACACAAGGACATGGAGACAATGGATGACTTGATAAGAAAATGTGGGAGGCAAGTTGGTGGCCGTAAGGAAGGAACAATATGCTCAATGGTTGAGAGGATGTATGATTGGAAGAGCTTTATTCTACCTTTCATACAAAAAGGTGGTGATGCCCTGATTGGTCATAGCGCTCCACACTATTTTCGAATTTTCTTAAAGGATGAAAAACCAGTGATGCAATGGCAACACTATTCTCTTGATACAAAATGGGAACCTGAAGAACCTTACTCTCTCTTAACTTCAATCCCGAGCAAAGAAATGCATCCAACATGGGCTCCTATAAAAGAATTCAGTGAGAAATCCAAAGGTGAAATAGAAGGCTTAAAAGCTTTTATTGCATACAAAGAGGAAATGCTCCGGAGATTTCCTGATTGGAAGCCCTCTTGGAAGGAACACACTACTATTGTAATTAGCAAGACCTACCAATTGATAAAGGACCTTGCAAAAATGCGAGAAGATGATATTAAGGCAGAACGGCCTTTATTTTAGCCAAATGTTGGTAATGACTTGCGTCGAGCATGTGGTCTCTTTGAAAATGAGTTTGAATCGTTGCTCCCACATCCATATTTTGGACCCAAGAAGAGAGATTTTATGCCACAAATAGACATAGATGTCCATTGTTTTGTTGCAGTTCGACCATCGGATGATGAACATGAGAACGTGAAGTTTTGGGTTGCGAAAGTAGTTGACGTGAGCATGGATGACCGGGGGAGAGCTACAACATTTACAGCGGTATGGTATGAGCCAAGGGGCAGGAAGGAGAACCAAGATAACAGTACATTGTATAGTAGTTGTTTGAAAAAGGAATGGATCCCAAACCATGAAGCAATTTCAAGACTTTCCACAGAGACAGTCATAGTATCCTGGAAATCAAGGTCAAAGAAAACAAAGAAGCACATGGGGTATGATGTAGAAGACAAAATAAAATTACCGCAACCAATTATTACGCACATTACAAAGTTCACAAAGATGCTCGCCCGGGAGGAAGTAGAAGGAGATAGCGCAAATGAAGAATGCCCATGATAACACCATTCAAATATCGAGAAAGAGTGAAGGTGGTGGTGGTTGTCAGATGAGAGTGAATGAAGATGGCACCCAAGTGACAAGTGACGACAGAAAGGACATTCTGAACAAGCAAATGTTTGGATCGCTCATTTCTGTGATCATGATAGAAAAGGACATTTAAACAAGCAAATGTTTGGATCGCCCATTTGTACTAAACTCATTGTAAAGGAAAAATTAAATTATTGAAAAGGCCACAGGAGATCCTTTGTACAAAGACTCATCCAGAGCAATATTTGTTGTAAAACTTATGACATGATAATGTAAAATTGCAAGCATAGCTATTGCTATTTTTTGGAGTACAAAAGAGGCTTCCATCATGTCTCATGTGTATATAAACCTTTTAATTTCTTGAATATTCAAGAGTGTTATAGTTTTCTGCATTGAAAGTAAAAAGAGTCTTACAGGTCTCTTATGTATACATTTTTAAAATGTTGTGAATTCTCAATAGCATGGTTTTTCATGGATTTAAACTAATAACTCGGATTTTTTATTTTAAGAATATGATTCTTATAAACAAGAAATACAAATTTAGGATTTAATAGTAGTTTTTGCATTATTTGTACAACATTGTAGAGAGATATTTTGAAATGTCTTATGTGAAAATGATAGTGCCAGAAAGTAAACTTTTGATTCTCGAATGACAGTTTTATAAAGTAAACTTTTCATTTGGGAAGGATTTTAAGGAATAGTCCAAAAGTAGACATATGAGTCCAAAATTAGTGAAATAAGTGTTAACCATAAAAAAACACGGTCCTAGGTGTGTTATTCAAATAAGTACTTCTCATATGGGGGCTCCACTTTGCATGCAAGTCATTTTTCACTAGTTTGAGGTGCGTGCAAAGTATTGTGACCATCGGATATGCTTTGCATGGTCGATCATGCATTATACACCGTTTTTCCCTTAGTGATATGCACAACCTTAAAAAAACATGCCCTTAGGTGAGTTAGCCAACCAAGTACTTATCTGATCAGTGTGCCTCTTTGAGAACATGTCAATACCACCTAGGTTGAGCCATAGGAAAAGTATTGTGCCCATCGGATATCCTTTGCATTGTCGATCGAGCATTAAATACCATTTTTGCTCGTGTCATGCACATCCGTTAAAAAACACATTACTAGGTATGTTATTCGATCAAGTACTTATGGGATGGGTGTGCCACTTCGCATGTATGTTAATTACATTTAATTCAAGGTGTGTGTAAAGTATTGTGCCCATCGGATATGCTTTGCATTGTCGATCAAGCATAAAACACCGTTTTTGCCTTAGTGTCATGCACAACCATAAAAAAACCTGGTCCTAGGTGTGTTATTCAAACAAGTACTTCTCAGATGGGGGCTCCACTTTGCATGCAAGTCTATTTCAACTAGTTTGAGGTGCGTACAAAGTATTGTGACCATAGGATATGCTTTTCATGGTCGATCACGCATTATCTGCCGTTTTTCCCGTAGTGATATGCACATCCGCAAAAAAACACGCCCTTAGGTATGTTATTTGACCAAGTACTTATCGAATGGGTGTGCCTCTTTGAGAACATTTCAATAGCACCTAGGTTGAGGTGTAGGAAAAGTTTTGTGCCCATTGGATATCCTTTGCATGGTCGATTGAGCATTAAATACTATTTTTGCTCTAGTATCATGCACATCCATAAAAAGACATGCTGCTGGGTATGTTATCCGATCAAGTACTTATGGGATGGGCACGCCCTTTGCACATAAATCAATTCCACCTAGTTGAAGGTGTGTGACAAGTATGGTGCCCTTCGGATATGATTTTCATTGTCGATCAAGCATAAAACACCGTTTTTGCCTAAGTGTCATGCACAACCATAAAAAAACACGGTCCTAGGTGTGTTATTCAACAAGTACTTATCAGATGGGGGCTTCACTTTGCATGCAAGTTTGTTTCAACTAGGTTGAGGTGTATGCAAAGTATTTTCACCATCGGATATGCTTTGCATGGTCGATCACGCATTATACAACGTTTTTTCGGTAGTGATATGCGCATCTGCAAAAAATCACAACCTTAGAGATGTTATCTGACCAAGTACTTATCGGGGATGGGTGTGCCTCTATGAGAACATTTCAATACCATGCAGGTGATGGCATAGTAGAAGTATTGTGCCCATTGGATATGCTTTGCATGGTCAATCGAGCATTAAATACCATTTTTGTCGTAGTGTCATGCACATCCGTAAAAAAACACGCTGCTAGGTGTGTTATCGGATCAAGTACTTATGCGATGGGCCACTTTGCATGTAAGTCAATTCCACCTAGTTGAAGGTGTGTGCAAAGTATTGTTCCCATCGGATATGCTTTACATTGTCGATCAAGCATAAAACACCGTTTTTGCCTTTGTCATGCACAACCATAAGAAACCACGGTCCTAGGTGTTTTATTCAAATCAGTAATTATCGGATGGGGGCACCACTTTGCACGCAAGTCTGTTCAAACTAGGTTGAGGTGCATGCAAAGTATTGTCACCATCGGATATGCTTTGCATGGTCGATCACACATTATACAACGTTTTTCCTGTAGTGATATGCACATCCGCAAAAAAACATGCCCTTAGGTATGTTATTTGACCAAGTACTTATCAGATGGGTGTGCCTCTTTGATAACATTTCAATACCACCTAGGTTAAGGCATAGGAAAAGTATTGTACCCATCGGATATGCTTTGCATGGTCAATCGAGCATTAAATACCATTTTTGCCTTAGTGTCATGCACATCCGTAAAAAAACACGTTGCTAGGTGTGTTATCCGATCAAGTACTTATGCGATGGGAATGCCACTTTTCATGTAAGTCAACTCCACCTAGTTGAAGGTGAATGCAAAGTAATTTCCCATCGGATATGCTTTGTATTGTCGATCAAGCATAAAACACCATTTTTGCCTTAGAGTCATGCACAACCATAAAAAAACACGGTCCTAGGTGTGTTATTCAAACAAGTACTTATCGGATGGAGGCTCCACTTTGCATGCAAGTCCCTTTCAACTATGTTGAGGTGCGTGAAAAGTATTGTCACCATCGGATATGATTTGCATGGTCAATCATGCATTATACAACGTTTTTCTAGTAGTGATATGCACATCCGCAAAAAAACATGCCCTTAGGTATGCTTTGCATGGTCGATCACGCATTATACAACGTTTTTCCTATAGTGATATGCACATCCGCAAAAAAACACGCCCTTAGGTATGTTATCTGACCAAGTACTTATCGGATGGGTGTGCCTCTTTGAGAACATTTCAATACCATCTATCTTAAGGCATAGGAAAAGTATTGTGCCCATCGGATATGCTTTGCATGGTCGATCGAGCATTAAATACCATTTTTGCCTTAGTGTCATGCACATCCGTAAAAAAACACGCTACTAGGTGTGTTATCCGATCAAGTACTTATGAAATGGGAATGCCACTTTGCATGTAAGTCAATTCCACCTAGTTGAAGGTGTCTGCAAAGCATTGTGCCCATCAGATATGCTTTGCATTGTCGATCAAGCATAAAACACCATTTTTGCCTAAGTGTCATGTACAACCATAAAAAAACATGGTCCTAGGTGTGTTATTCAAACAAGTACTTATCAGATGGGGGCTCCACTTTTCACGCAAGTCCGTTTCAACTAGGTTGAGGTGCATGAAAAGTATTTTCACCACCAGATATGCTTTGCATGGTCCATCACGCATTATACAACGTTTTTTCGATAGTGATATGCACATCCACAAAAAAACACGCCCTTAGGTATGTTATCTAACCAAGTACTTATCGGATGGGTGTGCCTCTTTGAGAAAATTTCAATACCACCTAGGTTAAGGTGTACAAAAAGTATTGTGCCCATCGGATATGCTTTGCATGGTCGATCGAGCATTAAATACCATTTTTGCCTATGTCATGCACATCCGTAAATAAACACGCTGCTAGGTTTGTTATCCGATCAAATACTTATGTGATGGGAATGCCACTTTGCATGTAACTCAATTCCACCTAGTTGAAGGTGTGTGCAAAGTATTGTGCCCATCGGTGTCATGCACATCCGTAAAAAAACACACTGCTAGGTTTATTATCCGATCAAGTACTTATGCAATGGGAATGCCACTTTGCATGTAATTCAATTCCACCTAGTTGAAGGTGTGTGCAAAGTATTGTGCCCATCGGATATGATTTGCAATGTCGATCAAGCATAAAACACCGTTTTTGCCTTAGTGTAATGCACAACCATAAAAAACATGGTCCTAGGTGTGTTATTCAAACAAGTACTTATTGGATGGGGGCTCCACTTTGCACGCAAGTATGTTTCAACTAGGTTGAGGTGTGTTCAAAGTATTTTCACCATCGGATATGCTTTGCATGGTCGATCACACATTATACAGTGTTTTTTCGGTAGTGATATGCACATCTACAAAAAAACACAACCTTAGGTATGTTATCTGACCAAGTAGTTCTCGAATGGCTATGCCTCTTTGAGAACATTTCAATACCACCTAGGTTAAGGTGTAGGGAAAGTATTGTGCCCATCAGATTTGCTTTTCATGGTCGATCGAGCATTAAATACCATTTTTGCCTTAGTGTCATGCACATCTGTAAAAAAACATGCTGCTAGTGTGTTATCCGATCAAGTACTTATGCGATGGGAATGTCACTTTTCATCTAAGTCAATTCCACCTAGTTAAAGGTGTGTGCAAAGTATTGTGCCCATCAGATATGCTTTGCATTGTCGATCAAGCATAAAACATTGTTTTTGCCTTAGTATCATGCACCACCATAAAAAAACAGGGTCCTAGGTGTGTTATTCAAACAAGTACTTATCGGATGGGGGCTCCACTTTGCACACAAGTCTATTTCTACTAGTTTGAGGTGCACGCAAAGTATTGTCACAATCGGATATGCTTTGCATGGTCGATCGTGCATTATACAATGTTTTTCTGATAGTGATATGCACATCCGTAAAAAAACACGCCCTTAGGTATGTTATCTGACCAAGTACTTAGCGGATGGGTGTGCCTCTTTGAGCACATTTCAATACCACCTAGGTTGAGCATAGGAAAAGTATTGTGCCCATCAGATATCCTTTGCATGGTCGATCGAGCATTAAATACTATTTTTGCTCTAGTGTCATGCACATCCATAAAAAAACACGCTGCTAGGTGTGTTATCCGATCAAGTACTTATCGGATGGGCACTTCTTTTTGCATGTAAGTCAATTTCACCTAGTTTAAGATGTGTGAAAAGTATTATGCCCATCGGATATGCTTTGCATTGTCGATCAAGCATAAAAAACCGTTTTTGCCCTAGTGTCATGCACATCCTTAAAAAAACACAATGCTAGGTATGTTATTCAATCAAGTACTTATGGGCTGGGCGCTCCACTTTGCACGCAAGGATTTTTCAACTAAGTTGAGGTGCATGCAAAGTATTGTGACCATCGGATATGCTTTGCATGGTCGATCACACATTATACAGTGTTTTTTCGGTAGTGATATGCACATCTACAAAAAAACACAACCTTAGGTATGTTATCTGACCAAGTAGTTCTCGAATGGCTATGCCTCTTTGAGAACATTTCAATACCACCTAGGTTAAGGTGTAGGGAAAGTATTGTGCCCATCAGATTTGCTTTTCATGGTCGATCGAGCATTAAATACCATTTTTGCCTTAGTGTCATGCACATCTGTAAAAAAACATGCTGCTAGTGTGTTATCCGATCAAGTACTTATGCGATGGGAATGTCACTTTTCATCTAAGTCAATTCCACCTAGTTAAAGGTGTGTGCAAAGTATTGTGCCCATCAGATATGCTTTGCATTGTCGATCAAGCATAAAACATTGTTTTTGCCTTAGTATCATGCACCACCATAAAAAAACAGGGTCCTAGGTGTGTTATTCAAACAAGTACTTATCGGATGGGGGCTCCACTTTGCACACAAGTCTATTTCTACTAGTTTGAGGTGCACGCAAAGTATTGTCACAATCGGATATGCTTTGCATGGTCGATCGTGCATTATACAATGTTTTTCTGATAGTGATATGCACATCCGTAAAAAAACACGCCCTTAGGTATGTTATCTGACCAAGTACTTATTGGATGGGTGTGCCTCTTTGAGCACATTTCAATACCACCTAGGTTGAGCATAGGAAAAGTATTGTGCCCATCAGATATCCTTTGCATGGTCGATCGAGCATTAAATACTATTTTTGCTCTAGTGTCATGCACATCCATAAAAAAACACGCTGCTAGGTGTGTTATCCGATCAAGTACTTATCGGATGGGCACTTCTTTTTGCATGTAAGTCAATTTCACCTAGTTTAAGATGTGTGAAAAGTATTATGCCCATCGGATATGCTTTGCATTTTTTCTATGCCTCAACCACCTAGGTTGAGGCATAGAAAAAATATTGTGCCCATCGAATATCCTTTGAATGGTTGATCGAGCATTAAATACTATTTTTGCTCTAGTGTCATGCACATCTGTAAGAAACACACTGCTAGGTATGTTATCTGATCAAGTACTTATGGGATGGGCATGCCACTTTGCATCTAAGTCAATTCCATGTAGTTGAAGGTGTGCAAAGTATTGTGCCCATCGGATATGCTTTGCATTGTCGATCAAGTATAAATCTCCATTTTTACCTGACTATCATGAACAACCATAAAAAAACATGGTCCTAGGTGTGTTATTCAAACAAGTACTTATCGGATGGGGGCTCCAATTTGCATTCAAGTCCATTTCAACTAGGTTGAGGTGGGTGCAAAGTATTGTCAGCATCGGATATGCTTTGCATGGTCGATCACGCATTATACAACGTTTTTCCGGTAGTGATATGCACATCCGCAAAAAAACATGCCCTTAGGTATGTTATCTGACCAAGTACTTATCGGATGGGTGTGCCTCTTTGAGAACATTTTAATACCACCTAGTTTAAGGTATAAGAAAAGTATTGTGCCCATCGGATATGCTTTGCATGGTTGATCGAGCATTAAATACCATTTTTGCCTTAGTGTCGTGCACATCCGTAAAAAAACATGCTGCTAGGTGTGTTATCCGATCAAGTACTTATGCGATGGGAATGCCACTTTGAATGCAAGTCAATTCTACCTAGTTGAAGGTGTGTGCAAAGTATTGTGCCGATCAGATATGCTTTGCAATGTCAATCAAGCATAAAACACCATTTTTGCCTTAGTGTCATGCACAACCATAAAAAAACACGGTCGTAGGTGTGTTATTCAAACAAGTACTTATCGGATGGGGGCTCCAGTTTGCACGCAAGTCTGTTTCAAATAGGTTGCAGTGCATGCAGAGTATTGTCACCATCGGGGATATGGTTTGCATGGTCGATCACGCATTATATAACATTTTTCCGGTAGTGATATGCACATCCACAAAAAAACATGCCCTTAGGTATGTTATCTGACCAAGTACTCAACGAATGGGTGTGCCTCTTTGAGAACATTTCAATACCACCTAGGTTGAGGTGTAGGAAAAGTATTGTGCCCATCAGATATGCTTTGCATGGTTGATCGAGCATTAAATACCATTTTTGCCTTAGTGTCGTGCACATCCGTAAAAAAACATGCTGCTAGGTGTGTTATCCGATCAAGTACTTATGCGATGGGAATGCCACTTTGCATGTAAGTCAATTCCACCTAGTTGAAGGTGTGTGCAAAGTATTGTGCCCATCAAATATGCTTTGCATTGTCGATCAAGCATAAAACACCGTTTTTGCCTTAGTGTCATGCACCAGTATAAAGAAACACAGTCCTAGGAGTGTTATTCAAACAAGTACTTATCGGATGGGGGCTTGACTTTTCACACAAGTCCGTTTCAACTAGGTTGAGGTGGGTGAAAAGTATTGTCACCATCGGATATGCTTTGCATGGTCGATCATGCATTATACAACATTTTTCCGGTAGTGATATGCACATCCGCAAAAAAACACATCCTTAGGTATGTTATCTGACCAAGTACTTACCGGATGGGTGTGCCTCTTTGAGAACATCTCAATACCACCTAGGATGAGGTGTAGGAAAAGTATTGTGCCCATCACATATCCTTTCCATGGTCGATCGAGCATTAAATACTAATTTTGCTCTAGTGTCATGCACATCCATAAAAAAACACGCTGCTAGGTATGTTATCCGATCAAATACTTATGGGATGGGAACTCCACTTTGCATGTAAGTCAATTTCACCTAGTTTGAGGTGTGTGAAAAGTGTTATGCTTATAGGATATGCTTTGCATTGTCGATCAAGCATAAAACACCGTTTTTGCCTTAGTGTCATGCACATTCGTAAAAAAATGCGCTGCTAGGTATGTTATTCAATCAAGTACTTATGGGATGGGTTCTCCACTTTGCACGCCAGTCTATGTCAACTAGGTTGAGGTGCGTGCAAAGTATTGTGACCATCGGATATGCTTTGCATGGTCGATAACACATCATCCACCGTTTTTCTTGTAGTGATATGCACATCCGCAAAAAAACACGCCCTTAGGTATGTTATCTGACCAAGTACTTATCAGATGGGTGTGCCTCTTTGAGAACATTTCAATACCACCTAGGTTGATGCATACAAAAAGTTTTGTGCCCATCAGATATCCTTTCCATGGTCCATCGAGCATTAAATACTATTTTTGCCTTAGTGTCATGCACATCCGTAAAAAAACACGTTGCTAGGTGTGTTATCCGATCAAGTACTTATGCGATGGGAATGCCACTTTTCATGTAAGTCAACTCCACCTAGTTGAAGGTGAATGCAAAGTAATTTCCCTTCAGATATGCTTTGCATTGTCGATCAAGCATAAAACTCCATTTTTGCCTAAGTATCATGCACAATCATAAAAAAACACGGTCCTATGTGTGTTATTCAAACAAGAACTTATCGGATGGGGGCTCCACTTTGCACCCAAGTCAAGTTAAACTAGGTTGAGGTGCATGAAAAGTATTGTGACCATTGGATATGCTTTGCATGGTCAATCATGCATTATACACCGTTTTCCCCCTAGTGATATGCACATCTGTAAAAAAACACGCCCTTAGGTGTGTTATCCAACCAAGTACTTATCTGATGGGTGTGCCTTTTTTCAAACAAGTCAATACCACCTAGGTTGAGGTGCAAGTAAATTATTGTGCCGATCGGATATGCATTGCATGGTTGATTGAGCATTAAATACCGTTTTTGCCTTAGTGTCAAGCACATTTGTGGTCCTAGGTGTGTTATCGGATCAAGTACTTATCTAACCGACATGCCACTTTTCATGCAACTCAATAATACCTAGGTTGATGTGGGTGCAAAGTATTGTGCTCATCGGATGTACTTTGCATGGTATATCACATATTATACTCCATTTGTGTCTCAATGTCATGCACAACCATAAAAAAACACGCTTTTAGGTGTGTTATTTGACCAACTGCTTATCAGATGGGTGTAACCTTTGCATGCAATGAAATACGACAATTGTTGAGGATCATGCAAAGTATTGTGCCCATTGGATATGCTTTGCATTGTCGATCAAGCATTAAACACCATTTTGGCATTAGTGTCATGCACAACCATCAAAAAATGCGGTCCTAGATGTGTTATTCGACTAAGTACTTATGGGATGGGCACGCCACTTTGCATGTAAGTCAATAATACCTAGGTTGAGATGTGTGCAAAGTATTGTGATGATTAGATATGCGTTACATTGTCGATCAAGCATAAAACAATGTTTTTGCCTTAGTGTCATGGACAACCAATAAAAAACATGGTCCTAGGTGTGATATTAAAAAAAGTATTGTCGGATGGGGGAGCCACTTTGCAAGAAAGTCAATTTTAACTAGGTTTATGTGCGTGCACAGTATTGTGCCTATCAATTATGCTTTGCATGGGGAATCACACATTATACACTATTTTCCCCCTAGTGTTATGCACATCCATAAAAGAACATGCTCTTAGGTGTATTATCATACCAAGTACTTAGAGAGTACTTATTGAATGGGTGTTCCACTTTGTATGGAACACCATACCATCGCTTTTGAGGCGCATGCAAAGTATTGTGCCCATTAGATATGCTCTGCATGGTAGATTGCGTATTAAATACCATTTTTGCCTTAGTGTCATGTAGGACCGTCAAAAAACACGATCCTAGTATGTGTGTGTATGTGGCAAACAATTTTGATACAACAAAGTAAACACCTAGTGCACAAATTATGCACTTCATACCTTGAGTATTGTGTCAAAATAAAAGTTGAAATAAGCTTGTTGATGAGGATAAATATGCCCTTGTAAATACGCCCTTGAATAAAAGCACAGTTATTGTATGCCCACGATAGGATCGCTTTGACACCTATGATTTTGCCCACATGTAAGTTTGCAAATAGTATAAAAAATCGTATAATAATATATTAATAGTTTGCAAATGTGTATAGCAAGTGAGTAATGGAAAGTGGAAGTGGGAGTGAGGAGGGAGGAGTGGAATGGGAGAGGGGAGGTAATAGGGGTGTATGATAATAAGTATAAAAAATAGTATAATAATATATTAATAGTTTGCAAATGGCAAGTGAGTAATGGGAAGTGGAAGTGAGAGTGGGGAGGGAGGAATGGAATGGGAGAGGGGGAGGTAATAGGGGAGTAGGATAATAAGGGAGTGAAATGAGTGAGGGGAGTTAATAGGGGATGAAAAAGAGGAGGGTGAGATGGGGAAATATGGGATTTTGGGAAATGGGAGGAGTATGGGACGTGGTGGAAATGTGGGATAGGAGTGGTGGCAATGGGGGAGGAAGAAGAAATGGATGGGGGGAGGGCCAATGGAAGATTGGGATGAGGGATGGGGGTCCGATGGGAGAGGGGGAGTAATGGGAGCCAATGGGAGAGGGGAGGAATGAAAAGCCAATAGGAGAGAGGGGAGGAATGGAAAGCCAATAGGAGAGGAGGAAAACCTAGTTTTTCTTATATATAGTCTTCCTTCTTCATTCATTCTCCCCTCATTTCATTCATTGAAACAAGAAAGCAAGGATGAGCAAGAAAGCAAGGAAGGAAGAGCAAGGAAGGAAGAAAGAGCAAACTTACAAACTTTTTCCACGTACTTGTAAAATTTTTTGATTAATTCTTTATCTAGAATTTTTTTTAAACATTTGAAGAGAGAGAAAGAAAGAAAGAGAGGAACTAGAGAGAGAGAGAAAGTCTAGAGAGAAGGAGAGAAGCCTTAGAGGCTGCGGCCTCCAGGAGGAAGAGGGAAGTGGAGGGGGGAGAGAGAGGGAGGAAAGGAGGGAGGGAGGAGTGACAGAAGAGGGGAGGGAGGGAGGAAGAGGGAGGGAGGGAGGGAGCGGCAGAAGAGGGAAGGGAGTGGCGGAAAAGGGAGGGAGGAGCGGCGGAAGAGGCAGAGCTAGGGAGACGGAAGAGGGGAGGGAGTGGGGGTAGGGGGAGGCGACAGGAGGGGGGAGCGAGGGTAGGGAGGCAGGAGGGGGGAGTGGGGGTAGGGGCGGCAGGGTAGGGGGAGGCAGGGAGGGGGGAGTGGGGGTAGGGAGGCAGGAGGGGGGGAGGTGAGGAAAGGGGTGGCGGGGTAGGGAGACAGGAGGGGGAGGGGGGAGGGGGTGGCGAGGTAGGGGGCGGCAGGGTAGGGGGCAGGAGGGGGGAGCAGGGGTAGGGGAACGGGGGTAGGGAGGGGGGAAGGCGGGGTAGGGGGCGGCGAGGTAGGGAGCGGGGGTAGGGGAGGCGGGAGGGGGAGGTAGGGTAGGGGGTGGCGGGGTAGGGAGGCAGGACGGGGAGCGGGGTAGGGGGCAATGGGGTAGGGGGAGGCGAGAGGGGGAGCAGGGGTAGGGAGGGGGGGAGGTAGGGTAGGGAGCAGGCGTAGGGAGGGGGGAGCCGGGTAGGGGGCGGCAAGGTAGGGAGCAGGGGTAGGGGGAGGTGGGTAGGGAGCGGGGTAGGGGGCAGGGTAGGGGGAGAGGGGTAGGGAGCGGGGGTAGGGGGCATGAGGGGGGAGGCAGGGTAGGGGGAGGCGAGAGGGGGGAGCGAGGGTAGGGGGCGACGGGGTAGGGGGAGGCACGAGGCAGGAGGGGGGAGGCGAGGTAGGGGGCGATAGTGTAGGGGGAGACAGGAGGGGGGAGCGGGGGTAGGGGGAGGCAGCGAGAGGGTGACGGGGCAACAGGAGGAGTGAGGGGAGGGAGGGGAGGGAGAGAGAGTGCCAGAGAGAGAGAGGGAGAGAGAGAGAGAGAGAGAGAGAGAGAGAGAGAGAGAGAGAGAGAGAGAGACAGAGAGGGGGGGGGTCCTGGTGGCCGCGGCCCCCAGGGTGAGAGGGAGGGGAGGGAGGGGAGGGAGAGAGAGAAGAGGGAGGGGAGCGAGAGAGAGAGAAGAGAGAGAGAGAGAGAGAGAGAGAGAGAGAGGGGGGGGGGGGGGGGGGTTTGGCTGCCGTGGCCCCCAAGGTGAGAGGGAGGGGAGGGAGAGAGAGAGAGAGGAGGGAGGGGAGGGAGAGAGAGAGAGAGAGAGAGAGAGAGAGAGAGGGGGGGGGAGGGTCCTGGCGACCACGACCCCCAGGGTGAGAGGGAGGGGAGAGAGAAGGGGGAGGGAGGGGAGGGAGAGAGATAGAGGAGGGAGGGGAGGGAGAGAGAGAGTGAGAGAGAGAGAGAGAGAGAGAGAGGGGGGTCTGGCGGCCAGGGCCCCCAGGGTGAGAGGGAGGGGAGGGAGGGGAGGGAGAGAGAGGAGGGAGGGGAGGGAGAGAGAGAGAGAGAGAGAGAGAGAGAGAGAGAGAGAGAGAGAGAGAGAGAGAGGTACAGACTAGAGGAATGTTGGGAAGGTATGTGACTAGAGAGAGAGAGATATGCAACTAGAGAGGGAGCTCCATTGCATAGAGAGGGAGCTCCATTAGAGAGAGAGAGAGCCCACTACATAGAGAAGAGGAGAGGAGTAGAGGGAGAGAGGTCGAATTCTTACAACTAAGAGTAGAATGATCACGAGGAAGAGCGACAAATAAGATTTGACTTATGAGAAGAATGAAGAGGGATGTACAAGAAGAAAGTATCAAGAAGAATGTTGAACACAAATTTGAATTCAAAAGGGATGTACGAGAAGAAAGTATCAAGAAGAATGTTGAACACAAATTTGAATTCAAATTTATCTAGAAGAATGAATTCAAATTTCCCTCTCTTTAAATTTATTCGTGAGTGGGAGGAGTGGGCTAGTTTTTCTTATATATACTCTTCTTTCCATTTTCTCTCCTCATTTCATTGAAGCAACCAAGAGCAGAACAGAAAGGATAAGCGGAGCCTTACTTTTTTCACTTTTTCTAGGTACTTGCAATTCTTTTTCTTTACTCGCAATTCTACAATTCGTCTTGTAATTCTTTTTCTTTACAATTCTTTCTCAATTAGTTTCTTGTTAAAGTTTTTGAGTTCTATTTGAATTAATTTCTTATTGAAATTTGTGTTCTAAATTTGAAAAGAGAAATAGAGAGAAAGAGAGAGCTAGAGAGAGAGAGGAGATAGAGAGAGAGTGAGAGAGAAAGAGCAGGTGATTAAGAGAGAAAAGAAAGGAGGGAGAGAAAGTAGGAGAGAGAGAGAGAGAGAGAGAGAGAGAGAGAGAGAGAGAGAGAGAGAGAGAGAGAGAAAGAGAGTGTAAGAGAGAGAGAAAGAGAGAAAGAGAGAAAGAGAAGGAAGAGAGGGAGAGAGATTAAGAGAAAGAAGAGGGGTGGAGGGAGAGAGAGAATGAAAACTCAAAGAGTAAAAGAGAGAGAATGAAAACCCTTGGCGGCCGTGGCAGCTAGAAGAGTTCTTTTTGAATTAACTAGTTTCTTATTTGAGATTTTGAGTTCTATTTCAATTAGTTTCTTATTCAAATTTGAGTTTGTAAATTTGAGAAATGAGAGAGAATAGGGAGGGAGAGAAAGAGAGAGGAGAGAGGGAAAGAGAGAGATTAAGAGATAGAAGAGGGGCTCTTGGCGACCACGGCCGCCAAAGGGAGAGAGAGAATCAGAAATGAGAGAGAGAATGAGAAATGAGAGAGAAGAGTAGGGAGGGAGAGAAAGAGAGAGAGGAGAGAGGGAGAGAGAGAGAGAGATTCAGAGAGAGAAGAGGGGCTCCTTAAATGAGAGAGAAGAGTAGGGAGGGAAAGAAAGAGAGGGAGGAGAGAGGGAGAGAGAGATTAAGAGAAGAAGAGGGTCTCCTGGCAGCCGTGGCTGCTAGAGGTAGGGAGAGATTAGGGAGGGAGAGGGAGAGAGAGAGAAAGAAAAATGAGAGAGAAGAGAGGAGGGAGACTGAGGGAGAGAGAAAGGGATAGAGAGAGAGAAAGAGAGAGAGGGAGAGAGAGGGAGAGAGAGAGAAAGAGAGAGAGGGAGAGAGAGGGGAGAGAGAGGGAGAGAGAGAGAAGTTTAAGAGAATGAAACTTCTAGCAGAGAGGAGAGAGGGAAAGATAGAAATTAAGAGAGAGAAGAGGGGCTCTGGGCAGCCGTGGCCGCCAAAGGGAGAGAGAGAATGAGAAATGAGAGAGAAGAGTAGGGAGGGAGAGAAAGAGAGAGAGGGAGAGAGACAAGAGATTTAGAGAGAGCAGAGGGGCTCCTTAAATGAGAGAGAAGAGTAGGGAGGGAAAGAAAGAGAGAGCGGAGAGAGGGAGAGCGAGATTAAGAGAGAGAAGAGGGTCTCCTGGCGGCCATGGCTACTAGAGGGAGGGAGAGAGTAGGGAGGGAGGAGGGAGAGAGAGAGAGAGAAGAGAGAAGAGGAGACTTAGGTAGAGAGAAAGAGAGAGAGGGAGAGACTGAGAAAGAGAGAGGAGAGGGAGAGAGAGGGAGAGAGAGAGAATGAAACTTCTGGCAGCCATAGCTGCCAGAGGAGGAGGAGGAGAGAGAGAGAGAGAGAGAGAATGAGAGAGAAGAGAGGAGGGAGACTTAGGAAGAGAGACGGAGAGAGAGAAAGAGAGAGAGAGGAGAGAGAGAATGAGACTTCTAGCAGCCATGGCCACCAAGAGAGAGGAGGTAGAGAGAGAGAGAGAGAGAGAGAGAGAGAGAGAGAGAGAGAGAGGGAAAATGAGAATTCTGGCGGCTATGGCTACCAAGGGAGGGAGGAGGGAGAGAGAGGAGAGAGAGAGAGAGAGAGAGAGAGAGAGAGAGAGAGAATGAGAAATGAGAGAGAAGAGGGGAGGGAGAGAAAGAGAGACTAAGAGTGAGAAGAGGGACAGAGGAGAGAGAGAAAGGAGGGGTGGCTCACTATGCATCCCTCGCTATCGCTCCCTCACTCTCCTCCTCCCACTTTCCCTCTAAGACAATGACTAGTTACTACCCGACTTCATTTACTGAACTCAGATTTTGTCTTAGATCCCTTTTGTATGGACCAATGAAGGGAAAATCATCTGAGGAGGATATGTTATGCACATGGCTACTTGATTTGAACTCAGTAGAAGAGGTGAATATCCCTAGCTTTCTTTTTCGCTTCTTTTAATCACGTACTTCTTATGCTAACTACAGACTGCGATGTGGTGGGTATGTCCATTATATATATTTCTTCTTCAGAGGCCTCTTCTCCATCTAAATCCTGAGGAGACTCAGAAACTATAGATGAAGTAGTGTCACTTCCTAGCTCCTCTTCTTCTTCTAGATATGTTGCACCAGGTTGGACATGAATCTTATCCTTTGAAGCAACAAAAGACATGTGTTTGGTATTCTAGTAACTTGCTGTAGCACTCCTTCTTAGCTATGGTGTCCCTAGTATGGCCAGATAGCTCCTTCCAATATCTTCTATATCAACCACATAGAAATTGACTATGGTGGTCAACCCATTGACTATGATGTGCAAATCCTCCATGACTCCCAAGGTAGTGAGTGGTCTTCCATCTACTACCTTGATTTGAGTGGAGGAAATTCAATTCCTAGTGCATTTTAAATTCAACTTTTTCATGATTTAGGGCACCATGATGTTGCATGCGGCACCACCATCAACACACACACTTTTGATGCAATGGTGTGTGGGTGTCGATCGATGTCTTTTGCAATAGATTACATTTCCCATACCTTCCCTTTCTTCTTGGTGCTCCATGTAGAAATCCCCTATTGCAACTCATGCATAACCTTAGGGCTTAGTGCTATCAGTTGTGGGAGAGTGATGTTCAAAGACCGATTGGTGATGTCTTGAACCACTGAGTAATATTCTTGCCCTAATCCAATGGGAAAATTTGAGGGTGACCACTTGCTTCTTCATGTTTTGGAACCTTTACTCTTTTTGGCAAGAAGACCAGGCATCTCCACATCTCGAGGTTCTGAGAAAGACACCTTCTTTCTTGGTCGACTAGGTCCTTGGTTGGAGGAAGGATCCATAGCTTCACGACATCTTTTAAAATAGGGGGTGAGGATAGATCCCTGGTCGAGGATGTGCATACATTCTGAGAGGAGCTTGCAGGGATACATTACTGGTGGAGGAGGGGGAAGTGCACCAGATAGATGTAGTAAGACTCGAGAGGGTTGGGGTAGAATTATGGCCTTCTTAGTAGCTTCAGGGTCAGAGTGAACCTTGTCAAACTTTTGAGTGATTTCTTGCGCCCGCTCCATGGTGTCTGGGTTTTTCCACTTAAGTTTGAGGTGGAACTCATCTTTGGCTCGAGAAATCAAGTAGCTCAGCACATGTTGAGTCATTCCAGCTTGGAATCCAGCATTGGCTTATTGCATGGCAATTAAGCAATCTAGAAGTAAGGCCATTTGATCCACATGTCGGCATGCCGACTTGCCTTCCAACAACTTTAGACTTGCCACCTACAAGTGAACATTCTCTTGCTCTTCTTCCTTGCCAAAGTAGCCGTCGAGTGTCTTCCAATAGCTTCTCATACTAGATTTGTGCTAATCCTTATAAGAATGTAGGAACGACCAACAACCAATGATCCTCGATCAAGAAATTTAGTTATACACACCTGTGGTTGAATGCAACTAAATATTCTTTTGGATTTTTGTCCATCCGACCAAAAAATACCAAGATGTCTGCCATAGGAAAGGATGACAAGAAACATGGGGCACAAGGGGGGGGGGAGAGAATACCATAAAATGGGAGAACTATTGGCCTATCTATGGATGATGGAGAGCAGAATTTTGAAATAAAATTCAGAAGATACTAAAAAGCATATTTAAGCTAGAAATGGAGATTTTGGAGAGGTGCGAAACACAGAGCGAGAAGAATCAACGGTAAAGAAAAGCTCATAAATAATCTTCATGACCAGACCTTTACCAGGGAAGATTAGGGGCACAACGTCGCATCAAGTTGTTCATTAGGGAGAAAAGGAATGCCATTACCAAAGCAAGAATATGCAAAGCCTGCACGTCACCTTCAGTTTCCTTCAGTTCTTGCAATCTGCAAGAGATTTCTTCTAGCGGCGTGTGGTTTGGCATTGTAGATTTTTCTTTTGGGCAAGCCGACAAAGCAATTTCTAGATGATAGCCTTAAGACAAAGAACCTAAATGAGGTAATTTGTACATCTAGTTTCACAGTGGCCACATGCCCCACAATAATTACAAATGTATGACCCTCATGCGGGCAGTTCGCCTTCATTGGGTAGCAGGTCTAGGTTCTAGCTTCATAGATTACCTTGAATTGTGTGGGCTAGAAACTATTTTGGAAATGGAATCACCTTGGAACTCACAAATGGCTCAAGCAAGTGTATGAGCTACACTATTCTTTGTCCTGGGGATGTGGCATAATTGGATCTGTTGGAATCCTTGACAAAGTTGTGTGGCATGCTGATGATGTGGGACCAAGGACTTGCTTCACACCTTCCAATCACCGCTAACTTGTCGACACACTAGTTCAGAATCCCCCTGCACTTCAAGCTAGGTGATTTGATGTTCCTTTGACTTATGCAAATCGAAGATGAGATTTGAATAGTCGACTTGATTGCATGTGTCAACAGCCCCCAGGCTACTATACTAAAATTCTTTCCCTTCCAGGGAAACTAAAGATACTCCAACTCTGACAACTTTAGTTGAGGGCTTGTAGGCACAGTCAAAGTACATCACCCATGCAGACATCTTGCAAGGACCAAAATGCAGACATCCCAAGTCTTTCGATAGTCAAGAATAGGAAGTATGAGTGGATGGGAAAAAGCCAATACTTTAGCAAGGGATGCAGGACCAAACAAACTTACAAACCTTTGTTGATGATTTATTTTATGTCCAAATAGGATTACAACATGAAGCATGTAGTACAAAAGGGTTTCGAGGCCGGAACATTTTACCCGTACAGATGCACATAGAAACTCAGAAAAACCTAGCTTTTTAGCATGATCATAATAATAGCTTTTGGGTGGCCCAAATACCTTAACCTCTTCTCTTAAGGATTTTCCTCTTCCTTACTTTCAATGGTGCAGCACTGGAAGAACAACTGGATTCCAACATCTTTGTCGACTGGCCTTGGAAACATCAACTAGAGGACCCATACTCCCCATCCATCTTCATCATCTAGGAGAAAGTGCACAAATGCACCAAATAATAATTAGAAAGTACTAGTTTGTGAACAAGGATTAAGCGATAGATCCTAAGGATGAATCCCCAATACTCAAAGAAGTTCCCACCTGTTGACAAACCTCACTTGACGCACCACCTCGAAGATGCCAAGACTTGGATGGTCGTGCAGCTTAGGGAGCTAAAGTTGAAGTTCTGCCAATGAATGTGTAGGACTCTAGTTTCCTTAATATCCCGTGAAAGGAGCTCCCACCCATCATCAAAATTAGTGAGCTGGTGGACTACATGATGCTGCAAGTCAATTGGAAGCTCTAGGAACACTTCTCTCCAAGTGCTCATAGTTGTCGGCCTTAGACTTCGAAGGAAGTCCTCGAAATTCACAAACTTGGTCTTACAAGCTAATATGGAATTTTGATTTACCCTGGGATGAGTCTGAGTGGCTGAAACTATTGGCCAAAGAACCGCTATCATAATACTCAGCAACTAGAAGATCCTTTGCTATGGCAGTGGTAGACCATCCATGCAAGGTCACGGCTTCTATGACACAATTTGGAACTAACAACCTCAGCTTCTCCTAGAACAATCGAGGGGCAACAACTTGAAGGTGGATGGCCCCAAAGTGAAATTTACTTTCCTGATAGTGACGTGGGCAACAAGTGAAAAGATTTGCAATAACTTTGGAAGTAATTGGCTGCAATATGTGAAACCATTAGTCTCCCAAAAACAAGTTGAATACCAAATCTCCACAAACAAAAGACTTGAAGTGGCAAGGCAATCCGAACCTGCCAGTTTTCAGGCTAAGAATTGGATTCCACGAGTGGGCTCATAGTTGTAGTTCATTTTTCGGGCTCTAGAGGTCTTCTTTGACCAAGCATGGCATGCAAGTCGGGGTGTGGGCACGAAAATGAACCAGGAAACGTTCACCACATGTTGGGCAATGAATTTTGTTTACTAGGCTCCAAAAAATCGTATTGACATGCAATCAATTTACAAGATACATCCCTACTATCTGGGCAACTATATGCCGCTTACAGACATTGTGTTGACAAAAACAAGATGGGGATGTGATTTCAAGAGGCTCGTGGAGCTTACCAAACTATAAAATCTGAACGTGCAAGTGAATAGTCTTAGCGGCACACTATCACAAATTTTAAAAAATTGTGGCAATAAAATTTTGCCTATGTCTGAGAGCCTTTCATGTTTTGAAATTGCATCTTGGATCTAGCTAGGTGTGCTTGAGGACTACCAATTTGCTCAAGAATTCCTACCTCCAGCGCTAGAAAATTCTATGGTGCTCTTGCATCTACATCTTTAGCGTTGCAACCTCTCTAGTAGCATCTTGGAGAAATCAACTGAGCTCCTCTCTTGGCTGTCGATTTCTAGTATGTTGGCCATCTTTGAGGCTATTCACCTTACTTCAGATGCATGTACTACTTCCATACCGCCATTTCTACTTTTGGTTGCAACACTACGGCATAAAAAATGGAAGAAAGACAAATTTTAGCTCCCCAAAGCTACTTACAATCTCTTGTTCATCAATAAGGAAACTCCTACAAATTTTGTCATCCAACAACAAAAGAGTATCGTTTGTTCTTTGAAGTGCAGGAAATTAGGCACGATGGAGCAATTCCTAGAATCCTTCATAGACACAAAATTTTTTGCAGATCGTCATGAACGTTCAAATGCCACATTGATCTTGAGGAAGCAATCAATATGTTCATCTATCATTGACACAATGCTCTCTCCCTCTTGATTGTGTGAGGCATTAATCTTTCTTTTCTCCATCAAGTGATTGTTGAAGCTTCTTGACTCTTCAAAACCTGCATGGAGGATTGATTGTTTGAAATGAATCCATGGATATTTGACAATTCCTTGCATGATCACATTGCTTTCATATTGTTTGTTGAGAACAAGCTTTCATGGGGCTGTCTAATGGTCCAGCAGCAAGAACTCTGCATGGAGAAATCTACATATAGATTTTGAAGCAACCAATGCTTGTTTTCAACTTTCACATTGCATCCTAAGCATCAAAATGGTTTGGGAAACCCATTGGCTAGGTTGAATTTGTTTGTGCACAGACAGTGGCATTTTGTGAGGTGGTTGAGCACGTAGAGAGGGGGAAGATAGTGTGTTTGAGAGAAAGCTGCAGGAGGGACATCACTTGTGAGGGGAAGGCATAGCATAAAAGAAAGGAAGAGAGGGGCATTTGTGTGTGTGGAGCAGCATGACCGGAAGAATAAGGGGGAAGTTATGAGAAGCAGCCGAGAGAAAAGATTTGAGGCTGAGTTAATGAAGGGCTAAGAGAGAGTGCAAGGAGAGAAGAAGAGGGGGGGGAATGAGAACAAGAAGTGAAGGGTTGTGGGCAGAGTAGAGAGACAGAGAGAAAGAAAGGGGTGGGGGGAGTAGGAAAAGAGAGATGAGAGAGGGAGGGTAAAAGAAAGAAAAGAACGAAACTAAAACGGGTTAAAGCACGTGGACCAGAACATGAGGAGGGCGAAATCATGAGAGGGAGAATGAGGAGAAGGGATTTTGAACAAAGGCTTAGCCTCTTTTCAATTTACACAACGAAGGAAAGAATGGATAAACTCTCTGAAAGTGGATGAAAAGCAACAAAGCAGAAAATAAAGCTAATTGGATGAAACCCATTGTCGATGCTATGGAGATTCGAATCCAAGTAGCCACTCCAAAACTGTTGTAGGATTTGAAAACCTGTAACATGGCATGATCACGAGGCATCCGTGCATACAAACTTCACGATGAGAGAATAGGAGGGAGGAGATGACTCATCAAGTAGATGGAAACATACAAGTGAGGTAGGGGGAAAAGGGGAGGGGAAATGAGAGGGAAGAGGGAGAGTTGAGGGGAGAACATATACACCATGAGGCTATGGGGAGTAAGAGGTGGGGAAGGGAGAGGGATGGTCTGAACATCATGGAAGAAGGGGGTGAGACATGGGGGAGGATGAAGGAGAGGAGTGAGGGAGTGATATGCACACTATAGGAGTAGGGAAATGGCTTAATCTTCCAACATGGTGGCTATACAAGCTAGGAGGTGTCGGATCAAAGAGCTCCCCCCCTTTTATAATCAAAGGGAAGGGGGCTTCACATTAATTGTCCCTCTCCCACATGCATGGTGTGGAAGGTAATCTTCCATGTGAGGGCATGGCGGTGGGTACCCTCAATTGCAATCAACAATTTGGGGGCTCCATTTTCCATATACTCCAAACCCAAGATGCACTTTGATTTTCCCTCTTATTTTATATTCACATGGGTGTGCTGGCACAAAGGATGCTTGCCAGCTCACAACCCCTTCTCATACATTTTATATTCTATCTCCCATTGACCTTGCCCACACCTCATGTAATGTTGCCTAGATGGAGGTATGGCACATGGGGGTTTCCTCCCACTTCATCCAATATATATATAAAATATGGCAAGTAGCATGGACTATATGCATTATTTTCAAAGATGCTTCCTACATGGAGGGTTGGCACATGGGCTCCCTTGCCACCTTAACCATGGGGCCTTGGCTACTCAATATATTATGTGACTATTACCACATGCAGACATAGTACTTCCACTTATTACATTTACATTGGAAATGTTTGAGCAATAACCGTGTGAGTGTTTTACTTCATTTTGCATGTGTGAGTGATCATCAAAATCAACCCTTGGTCAAGCATGTCTTGAATCTATTATGCATCTTTAAGTGACCATAGGAATTAACCCTAGGTCGATTTAAAAACTCTAAGCATGTCTTGAATATATTGTGCATCTTTAAGGGACCATCAAATCATCGTAAGGTGGATTTGAAGAGTGTGTGATTGTGATACTTCTGTTTGTGTATCTGAGTGATCACATCTTTGAAGTGTGTGTGAGTGTGCTACTTCATTTTGCATGTGGTAGTGATCAATAAAATCATCCCTAGGTCAATTTTAATACTCTAAGCATGTCTTGAATATGTTGTGTATCTTTAAGCGACCATCAAGTCATCATAAGGTGGATTTGAAGAGTGCGTGTTTGTGATACTTCTGTTTGCATATGTAAGTGATCACATCACATCAACCCAAGGTCGATTTGAAAACATTGGCTAGTTGAGTGATCATCAAGTCAATCCAAGGTTGATTTCAATATCTTGGACATTTGAGTGATTATCAAATCTACCTCAAGTCAATTTGCATAGCCTAGTCATTGTGTTTAACACCCTATGCTAGCAATTCTAAAATCAACCCAAGGTCGATTTCAAATGTGTTTTAGTGTGTTGTAGAACATATCTATTTGTGTTTAATTGAGATATCATTCAGCTAATTAGATGTGTGTGAGTGTTGTAGTGTCTACATCCATTTGTGTTTGTGTGAGTGATCATCGAGGCCATTTAACATGGATGTCTATTGTGTTCAAGACATTATGCTATCACTTCTTAAATCAACCCAAAGTCAATTTGAGAAGTGTGCGGGAGTCTCTGAGTGAAGGATTTTGTGTGTCTGAGAGTGATCATCTAGGAGTTGTGTATCTCGATTTGGAGGAGTATGTATTGGAGTGTGATCACCTAGGTAGCTGTGTATGGAGTGCAAATCAACCTTTGGTCGATTTACAAACCATGTCTATTGTGTTCAGCCTCACCTAGGTGGGTTAAGCCCAAAAGTGAACCCACCTCTTACACAACTCTTACTCCTAGGTGGGAACCAACAAATTCAAATTTAAAATTTTGAATTTTGAATTCCCTCCCTCCTTCTCTCTCCGCCCTCCCTCCCTCCCCCTCCCCCCTCCCTCCCTCCCTCCCCCTCCCCCTCCTCACTCCCTCCTCCTCCCCCTCCCTCTGTAAAGAATGAGGGAGAGAGATAGGAGACTCAAGTTCACCTTTCTTCACAACACACAAGCGAGAGAGGACACAAGGTTGGAGGGTGAAGCTTTTCTTCACTTTTTGCACACAACAACAATACAATAGAAGAGGGAAATACCCTATATGTCAAAACCTAGAATACGTGGTTCATATGTGAACCCAAACCAAAACATACGTGGTAGTCTAACTACACCACAAGTACAACTAACATAGGCGGTGACATAAATGATAGTCATCCAGGAGATATGTCGGGGATAGAGCTTGATATCTCAACACTCCCCCTCAAGCTCAAATCCATCTCACGTACACCAAGCAAGCTCCTAAATCTGCAAAGCTTCTCAGTACCCAATGCCTTCGTAAATATATCAGCCACCTGCTCCTCAGTGCTGACATAGACAAGATCAATCTCACCAGCTAGAACCTTCTCTCTCACAAAGTGATAATGCACCTCAATGTGCTTCGTTCTAGCATGATAAACTGGGTTATTAGCAAGCATGATGCTGCTAATGTTGTCACAATGAATGACAACTGCTGCATGAACTGACTGTCCCATATCTCCAAGTAGCTTCCGTAACCAAGCTACCTCACATGCAGCCATTGCTGCACCCCTGTACTCAGCCTCTGTGCTTGACAAGGCAACTGTTGGCTACTTCTTGCTGCTCCAACTGATGGCACCACTCCCAAGGGAAGACATAAAACCACTAGTAGATCTCCTGTCTGAGACACTACCAGCCCAGTCAGCATCTGTGTATCCATGTACCTGTAATGCACACCCAGCTTCATAAAACAGTCCATAATGCAATGTGGACTTCACATACCGCAGTATGCGCCTAGCCGCATCCAAATGTGGCTTCCTCGGTGCCTGCATAAACTGACTCACCAGTCCCACAGCATAGCTCAAATCTGGTCTGGTTATAGTCATGTAAATCAAGCTACCTACTATGCGCCTGTACATAGTAATATCTTCAAGAAGCTCACCTGACTCTGCATTGAGCTTCACATTTTGCTCCAATGGAACAGAGATAGGCTTACAGCCTGTCATCCCATATTTGGATAGCATGTCCAAACCGTATTGCCTTTGCAACAGCCATATCCCACTCGGGGATCTAATAACCTCAATGCCCAAGAAGTAACGCAGCTCTCCCAAATCCTTCATCTCAAATTTCTGCTTCAACAGCAGCTTCACTTCATTAATGTCTGCATCACTATCACCTGTAATAATCAAGTCATCAACATAGATGACTATAAGCACAATCCCTCTGTTTGTCCTTTTCACATAAAGTGAAAAATCTGAATTGGAAATCTGAAATCCAATAGTGACAAGATATTGCCCTATCTTGTCTGACCATGCCCTCGGCGCCTGTTTTAAGCCATACAAGGCTTTGCGCAACCTGCATACAAAATCGGGGTGTGAGTTATCCTCATAACCTTCTGGCTGCATCATATAAACCTCTTCCTGCAAATCACCATGCAAGAAGGCATTTTTCACATCCATCTGATGCAAAGACCATCCCTTTGCAACAGCCATAGCAATTACTGCTCTCACGGTTGCCATCCTTGCAACTGGGCTGAAAGTTTCCTCATAGTCAATTCCATATGTCTGTGCAAAACCTTTGGCAACCAATCTTGCCTTGTACCTGCTAATAGATCCATCAGCATTGTGCTTTACTTTGTAAACCCACTTGCAGCCAATAGCCTTCTTATCATGAGGCAAAGGCATCAAATCCCAAGTGTGGTTTGCATTCAAGGCAGCCATCTCTTCATCCATAGCTGCTTCCCAATTTTTATGCCCTGCTGCATCCTCAAAACATGTGGGCTCTGGCTCCTCTAGAAGCTTGACCATATAAGCATAGTGATGTGCTGTATACCCATCATATCTCAGCCTGTCAACTGGATACTTAATACGAGTGGACCTCCGTACAACTGGATCAGTTGCAGGCATCTTTAAATCATGCCTGCTTTTCCTTGCACCAGGTGTAACAACAGAAGGAATCCCAAGTTCCTCATCAAGGCTCATTTCAGAGCCGCTTGACTCTCCATCAACATGAGAGCTACCAGCAGACACATCAAATACTGGAGCATGGTCCACTTTTTCTTTTCCCTTATGTGATACCTGCACAACACTATTAGGACTGCCATGTGACGATTCACTAGATCTCAATCTTCCTGTCCATGCATTAGATCCACTAGTAGAGGACTCTCTGGGTCCACTCAAGGCTTGAGATTGCTGCTCTGCATTTATTGCAGCATTCCCATTTCCTGCATCTGCATCTCCTACCATAACAGTTGGTGCATACCAGCTGCTCATTTCATCAAAAACAACATCTCTGCTCACTTGCATTTTGCGGGTGGAAGGGTTATAACAGCGATACCCTTTCTGGTGCTGAGCATATCCAATAAAGATGCATTTTTCTGCCTTTGGATCCAGCTTTGTTCTCTTCTCATCAGGAACATGAACATAAGCTATGCAACCAAATACCTTCAAGTGAGAAATATCTGGTTTTTGGCCTGTATACATTTCTTCAGGCGTCATGCCATGGACAGCTGCAGTGGGGGTTCTATTCATAATATAAACAGCAGTTGCTACTGCTTCAGCCCAAAAATAATCAGGCATGTTTTTCTCATTTAGGATCGCCCGTCCTACTTCTGCAATATGCCTGTTCTTCCTTTCTGCAACCCCATTCTGCTGAGGGGTAGACCTGCATGAGTACTTCCTTTGAATTCCCTGTTCTTTCAGATATTCACAAAATTCTTCTGAAAAGTACTCTCCCCCTCCATCAGATCTTAGCACTTTAATATGCACACCTTTCTCTTTTTCAACCATGGCCTTAAAAGCCTTGAAATGGCTGAACACTTCACTTTTGTGCTTCATAAAATAAATCCACACCTTCCTTGTGTAGTCATCAATAAACGTCACATAATAATGGCATCCACCAATAGAAGCAGCTTTGGTTGTCCAAACATCTGAATGGATCACTTCCAAAGGTCTTCTGCTCACCTTAGCATTTTTAGGAAATGCATGTCTGGCCTGCTTACCCATTTGGCATGCTTCACATACCTTTTGCATTCCCTCAACTCTGAATTTAGGCAAACCTGCAACAATGTTTTTCGTTTGCATAGATTTCAGCCTTTGTATATTCACGTGCCCAATGCGCTTGTGCCATATCTCAATATCTGCAATGACACCTCTCCCATGCGCAAACATAGCAGCTTTCACCTCAGGCATATCAACATCCAAGGTGAACATTCTACCATTTTTGTTGCCTTTTGCAACCAAGCGGCACTTATTTTTCAGGTCCTCAACAAAGCATCCATCAGGATTAAATCTAACCTGCAGACCTTGCTCAACCATCTGGCCAACTGAAACCAGGTTCTTAGTGATTTTTGGAACATGAAGTACATCTGCCAAGTACTTCGTTTTGCCATCCTGCATAGCCAATGGCACTTTACCAACCTGCGTAATTGGGTGCGCAGTATCATCACCTGTTTCAACATAACCTGGCTTATCCAAATTTCTAACATCATGAAACCACTCACCATGACTGGTCATGTGGTTAGAGGCACCTGAATCAACATACCAAACATCATTGCAAGCTGCAGCATCTCCTGACATGGAGTTAACCATATGCTGCATCACAAAAAGGTGCTCATTTCTGTCGTCACCATGCCCACTTGATGATGCATAGTTGCTTTGCTGCAACTTCCCACTTTTGATGTCATTCTGCTTTTTATAGCATGTATTCTCCTTGTGTCCAGGCTTTCCACAATAATAGCATTCTGTGCTGCTATTTACTTGCTGGTTCCTTTGCCATGAACCACGGCCTCTTTGGCTCCCCCTGCCTCTAGAACTACCACGTCCTCCTCCATAGGACTGGTTTTCCTGTTGTTGCTGTTGGTTCTGATTTCCTGCACGGCCACCAAAATGGCCTCTTCCTCTACCTCTGCCTCTACCTGTATTCGAGTAGAAAGTAGTCTCTTGAGAAGTTGAGGTGGCTGAACCACCATTCCTTTGCTCTTCACTCAGCAAGAGAGCAATAAGTTCCTGAAAATCAGGAAATGTTTCACGGACTCCAATGGATGTCCGAAACTGTGCATAATCTTTCCCAAGACCATTCAAGGTCATGGACACTAAGTCCTCATCATCAACAGGTGCTCCAATGGAGGCAAGAGAATCTGCAAGGCCTTTCACCTTCAAGGAATACTCATTTATATTCAGATTTTTCCTTTGCACATTGTGCAACTCCTGCTTTAGCTGCATCTTTCGTGCTTTGGTATTTGTGCTATACAGCTTCACCAATGTATCCCATGCTTCCTTAGGCGTCTCTACATCCTGTATATGCACAATCATAGAATCTGAAATGCTAACAGATAGCCAATACAAGCATTTTCTGGCTTTTTCATGCCATTCCTTAAAGGCCTTCAATTCAGCAGGAGTGGGAGCAGTACCCAAAACTGGTTCGGCAGTTTCACCACTGATGTAATCCCAAACTCCCTTTCCCATAAGGAAGTTTGTCATCCTGAACTTCCATGCTTGGAAGTTGTTCTTGTCAAGCTTCTCGCTGACAATGGTAGACAGATTCTTAGACATTTTACAAATCACGAATTGCAACAGCAACCTGTAAACACAGCAAATGCCTCACAAGGGCAAATAGCAAAACTTCTGCGAAAAGCCTCACAGGGGCGGATCTGCAACACTGATGAAAGTGGTATTTCACCACACAGTCACTTCCTCGTGATGATTTTGCATCAACAGGCAACAGGCATGAATCTGCAACTCCCAATATCTCTGCACATAGGCATACGATGCAATTTCTGTAGCACCTTTCCACCGACTAGCCGCGCGGTGGTCGCACAGCAAAAACAGAGCCTTTTTCTGAGTGCCTGCAAAGAACTTCCGCCTTCAAAACGGGCTCCGAAACGGCCTCAAATCAGAAAAATAAAGTCACCGAGGGCTTCCCCCTTCCCCCGCAGCATATACTGCGCTCTCGCCACACCGCGAAGGGCCTCTCAATCTGAAACAGTGCACTCCTGCACTTCTGGCTGTGCTACCTGCAGAGATTTGCTCCAAACTCAAAATAGGAAAGCAGCACTGGTCCTCTTACCAGGACACCACAAACTTTGCTTGCTTTCTTGAGCTCCTTACCACGAACAAGGCTCTGATACCATGTAAAGAATGAGGGAGAGAGATAGGAGACTCAAGTTCACCTTTCTTCACAACACACAAGTGAGAGAGGACACAAGGTTGGAGGGTGAAGCTTTTCTTCACTTTTTGCACAATACAATAGAAGAGGGAAATACCCTATATGTCAAAACCTAGAATACGTGGTTCATATGTGAACCCAAACCAAAACATATGTGGTAGTCTAACTACACCACAAGTACAACTAACATAGGCGGTGACATAAATGATAGTCATCCAGGAGATATGTCGGGGATAGAGCTTGATATCTCAACACCCTCCTCCTCCCCCTCGCCATCCTTACTCCCTCCTCCCCCTTCCCCCTCCTCCCCCTTCCCCCCCTCATCCATGTCTCCTCCTCCTCCCCTCCTCCTCCCTCCCTCCCCCATGCCTGCCTCCCTCCCTCCTCCATGCTTTCTCCTCCTCCCCTCCCCCTCCCCCTCCCCCTCCCCCTCCCTCCTCCACACCTACTCCTTCTCTCCCCTCCCTCTCCCCTCCCTCCCTCTTGCTCCTCCCTCCCTCCTCCTCCACACCTACTCCTCCTCACCCTCCTTCCCTCCTCTTCAACTGCTCGTCCTCCCTCCCCCATCCCTCCTCCTCCTCACCGTCCCCCTTGCTGCGTGCTCCTCTCTGCTTCTCCACACCTTCTCTATAGAAGAAGTGTGCATGAACCAAGCTCTCCAAGCTCAAGAGAAGGTAGTAAGGGATGTGACCTCCAACCTCCACCAAAGTCAAACATAGCTGACTGCGGTAGTAGAAGCAATGGCAATCCTACAGACCTACTATAACTCCTTGACATCTGCACATGCGCAACAAACAGAGGTAGTGGCACAAGCTCGACTCACTCTCATTCACAAAGAAGAAGAGCTCCAGGATTGCAAAGACAAGCTTGAAGACATGAAACAATCTTTGGCAGTACGTGCCTTCAGCATTGATGAGCTTACAAGGGAATGCCGACTCTTAAAAGACCAACTTGCTACTGTTCAAGAGGCCAGCACTTCACAAGCCCAAGTCTTGGACCAATGGTCCAATACCACTAAAGATATTCCTCAACAGCCAAAGGTCACCTTGCAAATGAAAAAGCTTAAGGAGGCATACACAACCATCTACCATCAGTACAAAGAAAAAATGAATGAGATGCACTCCCAAAAAATAGCCTTCTCCAAGCTTGAACTCCAATTGCTAGTGCACAACAATGAGGCATTAGAAGACAACACCAATGATGCCCCACTACAATGCACAACCGTGGTGCACGAAGAGCTTGTGGCTGCTCTACAAGTGGAAGATCACCTCAATGCACGCGTGCTTATCCAATGAAAGCAACTCCAAATCAGGATCATATCTGCTCATCCAACAATCAATTGGGAATAATCAATCGAGACTAAAACCCTACGCATAATTTGCCAAGACTTGTCTGAAGATGAGAATAATATCTTCTGCCTATCTACACATGCCGGGTTTATGACACTCAGGACAGATGCTTTCATTACATATGTCTGCCTCATGGGTAGTCCTCCCCTCATGGTTATTGCAGGTTTGTTGCCATTGCTACAAAGGCCATCCCTATTATTTGCATGGCACGACATAATCGACATTCAACCCATGTAGCTGATCATCCCATTGCACCAGCAAAAAGAAGTGTCGAAAGATGACAAGGCCTATCTCACATCCAACTTCCCATATCTAACCACTCTTTCTGCCAACATCATAACCTCACTTCCCCTTGCTGCTACCACCCTCTTAACCTTCCCCGAGCTCCATCCTAACATCTATTCCCTCCATCGTCTCTTTACTCATGCCTCTCACCATTTTCAACTTACCCAATAGTCACAAACTTACGAGCCCCTCAAACCTAGCTTTTTCCCCTCCCTTGCTAATCCTACCCTTGAGGATTAACAAGCTACTCAAACCATTTGCCCAATTCTTCCCCCCCTCCCCTTTGCTCCCCCTTCCACCACTATCACTCAGCCATATTTCTCCCCAATGTCCCCTGATTCTCTCCCGACCCCATCATCACCTCCGACACTTCTGGTGCTTCCATCAGCAGAAAATGATGCAGTATTTGATGAATATTAGGATCCGGATAATCCAATTCGTATGCCCATGCCAAGTTTCAATGATGGGTATGATTTTGATGAGATACCACTTCCCATTAACCCCATCAAGGAATTTTGGAGCAAATATCCTGATATGAAAACTCGCGGTGGATGGACCCTAGATAACTTTCCTACCAACCTTCGTCAGCATCAAATAAGTGAAGGTTGGATTAGCAAATTGGATCCACAACCTGAGTGGCACTGTCCCAAGCTCTTTGATGTAATCTTCTTAAAGGAGTACTTACGGGCACCTCCATGTCTCAGAACCCATCCCAAGTTCTATGCAATTCCACGGCGTAAAAAATGGGAAGCCAACATACACACTTTGGCTGAAGATCGCGTCATTAATTGGCCAATGATCGAACCCTACTCTTGTGTAGAATGGAATATCCAAGGCACCATGATCCAAGCACTTCAGCAGCATGAACAAATAATGCGCGGCAACATTGATTGCTTCCTTTGCCAAAGTGCCATATTCTGTAAAACATTAGAATTCATTCTGGAGGTCCCATGTTACCTTGATTCCCATTTGCCTCCACTCAGCTTTAATCCCAATGAAAGGATTGATGCTCAGATTACAAGCCGACTTACAAGCCGACTCTATCAAAGAGTGATCTTCTTGGAGGCACGCCACATATCTCTGTTCGAGCAAATGGTAGATACACGCTACCTGGAAACTACACAAAAATTGTATGGTGCTAAGGCTCTATAGTAGGATTGACTGGCACGACACAAGTTCCATAGCCACTGGACTAAAAACATGGCAACCCAGGTACGTGATCACAACAAGCCATAACCCGAGGATGGGTAATAAAATGGATCCGGGAGTATGTTGACTCTGTGCCAACATGAACTTATGTAGAAAGGGAAGGTGATACAACTTTGTGATACAACTTTGTGTTACAATTTCTAGATACAACTTTGTGTTATGACTTTGTCTAACAACTTTGTGTTACAACTTTGTGTTACAACTTCTACATGTAGAGAGAGAATGTGTTACGACTTTGTGACACAACTTTGTGTTACAACTTCTACATGTAGAGAGAGAATGTGTTACAACTTTGTGTTACAACTTTGTGATACAACTTTGTGTTACAACTTTGTGATACGACTTTGTGTTACATGCAGAGAGAGAAGCTCTCCAACTTGTATAAATACCCCATAATGGAATGAAGCCCACACTCTTTGGGGCATTGTGTTGAGTCTACTTTGGTATTCTAAGCATTTGTCTCAAGTGTCCATGCTTCCTTGCACTGCACGTCCAAAAGCATGTCCTAACCTTGCAACTCCTCCTCCCCTCTCCTCCAACCTTGCAACCCATCCTCTCCCTCTCCTCCTCCCTCCTCCCTCCTCCTCCTCCCTCCTCCTCCTCCTCCTCCTCTCTCCTCCTCCTCCCTCCTCTCTCTTCTTTCCCCCATGCTCTTACACCTTCTTCCTCTCCCACTCCTATGCTCCCCTAAAACCTTTGCTCCTCAACCCTTAAAACTCCATGATCTACGAGGGAGATGAGTTCTGCACCATGTACTCTACCCTAACCTTGGAACCTTCTTCTAAACCCTGGAATTTACTTTTGAACCCTGGAACCTCCTTCTAAACCCTGGAACTCTTCCTAAACCCTGGAACCTCCTTCTGAACCCTGGAACCTCCTTCTGAACCGTGGAACCTCCTTCTAACCCTTAAACTCCTCCTAAACCCTACAACCCCTATGAAGGCAAAAGCCTTCATTACCTCAACAAAGATGATTACGTTCCTTTTACACATACATGCACTTTGTTTGCTTACCACACTTAAGCCTACATCTCTGACCGAAACACGACCAACCAACAATCCCAATATATCTGTAGGTGAACAAAAGCCTCGGAACCCTGCAAACATAGAATACCTAGCTCTTCCTACGAAAGCAGTAGGAAAGAGCAAACAAGCATATCACTAGTTCTTTATCTTGAATCATCCACGGTGTATCATCCTACTCGTCGTCTCCTCGAGCAATGCATTGTATAATCAGTTGTTGAAGATTGACATGAAGATCAAGAAAGAGATCTCGCCCATTGGTAGCCATAAGGCACGGAGGACCAGGCACCAAATCCTTAAACTCATCAAGAAGTGACATAAATATCCACCCTCCTCGTGTGGCGTGCATCCGTGAAGTGAACTTCAAAAAGTTCTAAATCTATGATCTAGTAGGAGATATGAGTAGAGCATAGGAAGTGAAGTACTTTTTCTTTTTATAGCATGTGAAAACTCCCTATGGTTAGAGAGTTACAGTTCTCAAGATTTCAATATATAAGCAAAAATCATTACATTTTCATCACTTCTTATCTGTTGGCCTAATGATAAGTCTCCCTTTTGTGAAGGGGGAGGTCTTGGGTTCAAATTCCACTCTTTAATAAAAAGAGAGGAGAGGAGAGGAGAAGGAGAAGAGAAAGAGAAAGACGAGGAGAAGAAGAAGAAGAGAAGAGGGGGGGCACAGGATCTATTATAGTTTTGCAGAAGCCCAAAAAAACTATCTGTGATCAGAAGGCATAGGAGCCGAGAAAACCATCGTGACCTATCCACGATGCACGCGGGTGTACATGGTAGATGCACGGATGCATGTGTAGGAATTAGAGGGAGCACAGATGTTTTGCAGAAGTAGGAAGGTTTTGCAACTGTAGAGACAGGGAAGGCACATAGTTTGGAGGTGCAAAAGTAGAGAACTGCACACGGAAGAGGCCACATAGCCAAACCCAGTCACAGGAGTAACAGATTTTACACCACTAGCCATGGAGATTTCGATCCCAGCAGCCACACCATTTTTATTAGCTGGAAAAGAAATCAAGACAAGAGGCTAAAGGATAGGTATGGTGACGCTCGAGGGCCATAGAGGAATAGGGAACGTGAGGGGAGAAGCGTTATCCTAGGAGGGGAAAAGAGACTAAGAGGGGAGGGAATGAAGAGGGAGACTATAGCACAAGGGGAGAGAGAGAGGGGAAAGAAGAGCATGTACACGATGGGAGGAGGAATGTAAAGATGGAGACATCAAGGGAAGAGAGCCATGCTTTATTTGAAAGGAAGGAAAGGGGGGAAGTCAAAGTACTAGCTAGGTGGCTTTACAAGAATGAGCGTGTCTCATCAAGGAATAGCCCCTTCCTTTTATAGCCAAGGGGGGAAGTCAAGCCACTGGCCATGTAGGATGCCAAAAACCACGATCGTGGTATTTGCCATGCCACCATGTCAGTACTCCCACATACCTCGATCGAGGTATGTGGACATGCCATGATATAGTGATCGTGGTACATCAGCTGCCAACACACTATGCTGAATACCATGTTGGATGGCACATACCTCGATCGTGGTATTTTCCATGCCTCCATGTCATCAGTCTTGCATACCACGATCGAGGTATGTGTACTTGCCACGATACCTCAATCGAGGTATCGTGGTGGTGCCACGACACCACGATTGAGGTATAGGCTCGCTTCGGTTGTCCACGTTCAAGACCTCGATTGAGGTATAGGCTCGCTTTGGTTATCCAAGTGTGCCAATTTCATTGGACACAATACCTCGATCAAGGTATTGAACACCGAAGCAAAACCTTTGTATTTTCACTCGAGGGGTGTCACACTCCCCCGCGGGTGGTCCGGAAGTGGACACCCTTAGCTTGCTACCTCCCGACTACCAAACACAAACTATTAAGTCCATAAACCGTAAATTTTATAGCTCACAGTCATATAATCGTAGTCATTGTTTGTGAAGGGTTGGTGTGCACAAATTGTATAGGAGCACATTCTAAGCATAGACCAAGGAGTTAATTGGATCTCTATATGAAGATTTCCAAGACAAACTCTTTACAGTACAAGTAACTAAGTTAGCGCTTATCACAATATATGATTGCGTAACCAGTGCCTACATCACTAGCTTCTCCATAATGGCTTCTAATCTAGCATTCGGCCAGAGCTTCTCGTAACATTCATAATATTGGTGTTGGACACTTAACCTTAGCATGTCGACAAAGAAGAGAACCCACTGGGGGAGTTTCAACCCTCTACTAGAACCTTACTAATAGAAGTATTCTCGAGGTTGGCATCATCCATGTGCAATGCATGCACTTAGCAAGGAAGGTGGTCAAGCCACTAGCCACAAGCCTATGCGGGTTGCTTGCAAGAGACTACCAATAATGCAAGCATATAATCATGAAGCCCAATCTCCCAACGTAAAGCCCAAAGCAGTGCACATCAAGAAATGGCTATATAATCTCTCGTTAAGAGCATTGCAAGCTTTATTACATAACTACCATATACTTGTGTAGCAGTATGTTTTTGAATGGGCTATCAGATAGAGAAACCAAGTCTCCCATATAGATGGGCTACTAGTTTATGATCTCCCCCATTATGAAAGACTGATGAATCGAGCACGAAGACTTTGATTAAGCCAACCAAACAAGAGTTGTACGGATATCATACATCCACTAGTAAACAAGAAAGCCTAAAAAACCCTTTAGCATCCCGTTGTATCTCTCATGAGGTCGTGCAACACACATGCATTTGGTGAGCGTTGTCTAAGCAGCATTGTAAATGGGTCATTGTGACTAGCCAAAGCTATACCATGCAAGAGATCTCATTCATGCATGAAGCTGGCTCAGGAAAAAAATCTATGTGTCTCTGAAGGACACTTAAGTATGAGTAGAAGTAAGGGGCTCTCCCAGGAAGGCATCCACAGAGGTAAAAGACTCATCATCACTAGCAGAGGTGTTTTTATATGGTAGAAGATCAGACTGACCTATTCCACCTCCATAAGTAATACCCTTAACTCCACTATTGTCCAATCACATCACGTTATTCAAGGCTCCCTTGGCAATCTTTGCATTCAGCTCCCTTATCGATGCCTGACAGTGTGGGAAGTTGAGCTCTAAAGTGTCGTTCAATATCTGCAGTGCTTCATCAAGTACTTTACCAAGGCGCTCCGATTTCCCCAATTCTCATGAAGAGCCAGCCGAATCCAAGGCACCTCAGGGATTGTGGTGGAGTATTGCTCACGACTTAGATCTCTCGCCCAATTTTCCATAACGTTTTCCTTACAATGGGTGCACTCCAGGTCATCAGTATCGGTTGTACAACCACATATGCATGTTTTTTCACCTCCCATTACTCCAGCATGAATACCACTTCCAAGGGCAGTTTTCTAGCTATGCTATTGCATGCCAATCCGTTTGTCACAATGGCTCCCAATGTCCTATGCATGAATACTTTGGTTCAATTATTGTTCCCTCCATGTATATTATAGAGATATTGATCCCATAGTGTCCATTATTTAAAATTTATAGATAAAAGGATTCTAATCTCAGCCTCTAGTACAAGGGGGTTATCTCATAGTGCCTAAGGTATGGTTAACCAATAAATCCCTTTTTGCCAAACATCTTATGCACCCTCAAAATTACTTCTCTAACAACCATTTTTGCAGGGGTGATATCCCTCCTATAGTCCAGTATCATTCTTACATACTCAGATGCTGGGAGGATTACCAAAAATCGAGCAGAGAAAAGCGAGCAGCCCCAAATAAGCGAGCAAGATTAAATAGGTTTCAAGTGAGTGAGAACCTCATCCAACATCTTATTCCTCTCAATATCATTGGAACAATTGATGTGATCATAAGCAAATTAAACATATTCCAACAATGAAGGCATGCCTGAAATTCACAATTAACTTCTCTTTCATCCCCATACTATCAATTTGAGTCATTATGGAGAGGTAGAGACACAACAATACATAAAATTTGCGATAAAAAAAGCAAACACTACTCAGATTGAACATCCACATAGCAAGATAATGATAGATCACAAGGTAGAATATATGACTGAAAATATGTAAACATGATCATGTGCTACATATACATATCATGTCTTTTATGCTTGCAGAAGATCATCCATACATTCGATCCAAAAACATGGAAATAGAACTAACTATGTCAAAAGTAAAAAGAACACATTTTCATCATAAGGATTAATTTTGCTTAGTGAAAACACCTATGTAATCTGGACAATACCATGCTTTAAAAAACTTAGGGAGCCAAAAAAGGATTTTAGCCCTCCATACTTCTATTATGACCAATGTCTGAATGATAGTTCTATCAGAACTAGAAATGAATGCATCTAACCACTATGTTGAGTGCTCATCCACCAGTATCTTGTAGACTATTATGTTAAACTCAATATGTGACCACAAACTCAAGCATAAGAGGAGCATGATTCAAGTGAAATAATTGGCAAAGACACTCTGTAACTAGTATCCTGCTGCATCTAACAGAAAATATGCACCAGGCATTAACAAGCTTCTATTTCCACCCCTGTAAGCAAAATCATATCCTGTAGTATGAAAAACTTTAAGGAAAACATTGCACTTAATGCATCAATTAAGCCAGTGACTACTCATCATGCACAATCGAACAATCATCAAGGAAAGTCTAGTCAAGCAAGTTGAAGCAAAAAACCAAATATCTATTCGGATCTATGCCGTGGTGTATCCGCCAACCACGAGTAGCAAAAGAACCTATGAAAAAAGAAAAATAGGGATTATGCCACTCTACCATGATCACTTCCATGCTACAAATAAGGGAATACATAGTCGTTTTAGAATACTTTTAAGTTTCATTCCCAACCACAAAAAAGAGAGCCAATGCTATCTATTTGTATTCATAAAATCTTTATGAACATTATCATGTTCAATATAAGGATAGGAGCTAGCTCAATGGGTATTCTTAAACAAATATAAATACTATTCGACTTTTAACCTTATGCAAAAGCTTTTTTTTTAACACAAAGTAAAACTTGATTATACATATAGATGGGAATCATAGATGGGAATCAGATCACCATTGTAAGTATGTATTTAGTAATTAAGTTGAAAATATTCCCTTAGAAAAATAGCTCAATCAACATAGTACCCATATTATATATCCAAAATTTACAAGATCTCATTCATACCATTAGATTGTTTTCATCACTTGTCATGAGTACTAACCTCAATTGGCATTATGTATTTGGGTCAAAATAGTTTTTAGTATAGGATATAATGGGGCAATACATTTATGTAATATCTAGTGATCATAGTTTCTAATATAGGATAAAATGGAGCATAGAGTAATGTTGTCATTCAAAAATGATAATATACCTTCCTTGACCATATACAAGTATCATGCATTCATAAAAAAAGTTAGTCATAAACTGCAATATAATGTGCCCATAATGCATGTACATTAAATCTTCACATGTTAGAATGTGAGAAAGGGAATAATTTAACTATGAAATCATAGATCACTGTAGGAAATGGTCTTCTATGCACACATATATGCTAAGGGTCCATCTAATACAATATTGGAAATCGATGTGAGTACAAGTGTATGCATCCATCGGTGATGTATATGAGTGTATGCATCCATTTGTGATGTATATTGTTGTACTAATCCATGGTGCTTTACAGCTTGAGTTGTTTGTAGCGCAATTAATCACAACAATGTTGTATTTTTTAAAAGAAAAATGCCATAAAAATTTCATGCTGCAAAACACACACAAAAAAATGGCATTTGTAGCATTAATCCAAGCATTTCCTACAAGCAATCTCCATCCCTCCCTTTCCTGCTTAATCTTTTGGCCACCTCCACCCTCTTGTTTCCCTTCAAGACTGCCTCTTGCCTCCTCGCCTCCTTGCTTCCTCACCTCCTCACCTCCTTGCTTATTTGCCTTCTCACCTCCTTGCATCATGCTTGTTGCTGGCAATTCCAAGGCTGTCCCTCCCCTCATTGGCCAGCTCCTCTACTCCTCACGTCATCCTTCTCCTCATTTTGGTGTCTCCAATGAATAGCTTGGGGGTCTTGTTTTTGGAGGGGGGAAGCATAAGAATGGCAACACCTTAATGCGTTGTCATTTTTCGTGCTTTTGCCACCCAAAAACAAGACCTGCAAAGCCCTTGCTTAAGCTTGAATGAGCCTCTTGATTTTGGGCGTGTTAAGCCATTTTTGTCCATTATACCCCCAAAATCAAGAGGCTCTTAAGCAAGGGCTTTGCAAGCATTACAAGTCCAGTAAATGAAATCAATCCGATTAGGAATTGGCAAACTCAATTTGGGAATGGTTAGAAATACTTTGTCTTTGAATAATGCCTTGGATCATGGAATGGGGTCCCATGAACCTGCTGCCTATGATGACGAATGGTTCTGCCCTCCACTAAAGGTGATGTGTGTAGTAGTAAAAGGACAGCCCTCATGGAATCTCTAAGGGGTCTTGATTTTGGCCATGATTTGCACATTCTAGCACTTGAGCCATACATCAATTTCCAACACTTGAGGCATATAGTGGCTTTGCCCATGCAACATTTCGAGCTGCAATCCAAGCATCAAGCAATCTCATATTTTGTATCTAGAGACATCATGACATGACCCCATTCGAATATGCAAGTCCAAAGATATGGGGTCCTACTTGTTGCACAATGGGGTCCTACTTTTGAGCCTAAATGCATGAAATAGGCAGCGCGTTAACGTACTGCCTGTTTCAAGCATTCAGGCCCTAAAAGTAGGACCCCATATCTTTGGACTTACAAATCCAAATGGGGTCATATTATATATCAAATCAAATAGTAAGAGCCAATTTAGATGATTTTCATCTCCATTTTCTCCATATATCAAAATTATATGCATCAATATATACATATATGCATCAACATATACATACATACATATATATATATATATATATGCATGTATGTATGTACATGCATATATATACATATATACATACATACAAACATCAAAAGTAAGACCCCATTGGTTTCCCATGTCATGCATTTTGTTGTCTCATGAGCATAAGAACAAGCACTTGTGTTCTTTACCTTTCTTTGTAATTGGGGTCTTGACTTTGGGGAGGTATGCCAAAAATTGATCAACAACATTATTTGATGAATATATTTTTAGTTGATGGAGAAAATGGACATGAAAACCATCTAAATTGGATCTTGCCGTTCGATTTGATATATGACATGACCCCATTTGGATATGCAAGTCCAAAGATACAGGGTACTACTTTTAGGGCCTGAATGGCTAAAATAGGCAGCGCATTAACGCGCTATCTATTTCATGCATTTAGGCCTCAAAACTAGGACCCCATTGTGTTGCCAATGGGGTCCTACTTTTGAGGCCTAAATGCATGAAATAGGTAGCGTGTTAACGCATTGCCTATTTTAGGCATTCAAGCCCTAAAAGTAGGACCCCATATCTTTGGACTTATAAATCCAAATAGGATCATGTCATATATCAAATCGAACGACAAGAACCAATTTAGATGGTTTTCATGTCCATTTTCTCCATATATCAAAATTGTATGCATCAATATATACATATATGCATCAACATATACATATACATATACATATATATATATATATATATATATATATATATACATACATACATACATACACACACACACATACATACATACATACATACATACAAACATCAAAAGTAAGACCCCATTGGTTGCCTATGTCATGCATTTTGTTGTCTCATGAGCATAAGAACAAGCACTTGTGTTCCTTACCTTTCTTTGCAATGGGCGTCTTGATTTTGGTGGGGTATGCCAAAAATTGATCAACAACATTATTTGATGCATATAGTTTTAGTAGTTTTAGTACACATACATACATATGTGTGTGTGTGTGTACATACATACATGGATGCATGCATGCATGCATACATACATACATGGATGCATGCATGCATGCATACATACATACATACATACATACATATTGATGCATATAGTTTTACTAGATGGGGAAAATAGGCCTCACTCCGATTTTTGTGGAGAGACACAACTAGACAAATAGAGCAAGTCCAAGGGGTCGCTGGGGACAACCCCCGGCAAATGGAGATGCCCGGTATGCAATTTTAGCACCAATTTTAGGATGTAAGCTGCATAATGATGTCCAAAAAAAGTTGTCAATTCTTGCATTAAATCTACGGGTGGTGAATATATCCTATTCCGTCATGGGGCCGGAGAAGACGGAGGCAAAAAATTGAACCTCCAAAAAGACTTCTTTTACCGGTCTATGGGGACTGGTTCTTACTAGTGTTGAGAGTGGATAAGACAGCTACCATTGGTGTGATATGGGAATCTCCCAGTCTGCAATTTTAGCACCAATTTTGGGATGTAAACTACATAGTCAAGTCCAAAAAAATTGTGTCAATTCTTGCATTAAATGTAGGGTGATGAATATATCCTATTTCATCATGGGGCCTACAGAACACGGAGGGAAAAAATTGAACCTCCAAAAAGACTTCTTTTATGGGTCTATGGGGCCTAGCTCTTACTAGCATTGAGAGTGGACAAGATAGCTACCACTGGTGTGATATGGGAATCTCCAAGTCTCAAGTTTTGGGGTACATGAAATTAGATCATGCTAACGGTAACTCTAAGAGGTTCCAAAGGCAGGTAACATTCTTCATCATAGCTAACTCAAATGCAAGGTAGTGAAAATGCCAGGAGAGTTGCTAGGTAGCATTGATTTTGGGAAGGGATATGATGATACTTTGTTGTGTTATGTAGGATATTAATTTCCATTAAATTTGGGACATGTTAGATATAACTTCATAAAATCCTAAGTCATGAAATTAATACATTACAAGTTCAAGCATAAATAATAGTTGTGAAGTTAATGCATTAAATATTCAAGCCTAAAGAAGAATTAATCAAGACCTAATGCACCGTACCAGAGACTTTGGCCTTATCCTCATTCCATAGACTTGCCAACGTAAGGCCAAAATTTTCATTCTTAAGAATATGTGGAAAGACCTTACATTTGGCCCACTTTTGGCGAAAAATTTTCATCCTAAAGAATAGGTGGAGTGAAATTGTGTTTGATAAATACAAATCAATGCTCAAATTTGAAGGTATCCTTTTGAAGATATTGGAACACATGAGAGAAATAATATTGAAGATACATGAATTTTTAGACATACTATTAAAGACAAATGAACATATAATGGATGAAATCCTATTGATGATACATGAATTTTCAATAGAACTGTTATTTAAAAGATTTGATGGATTGAATGTAGCTTTAATACATTATCCCTTTTACAAGGGTGTCTGAGTTTGAGGCTTGAAACATAAGAATGAATTTGTGTTGAAGCCTAGTGTTTTGTTAAGGATATGTGAAACTTAAAGTAAAAGTACTTACAATGGAAGGGATTATATCAAGATCCTATTAGGGACATGTGAACATATAGTAGAATAAATGTACATAAAATCAGTGGATCAAACTTAATGGCTCAAAAGCAAAAAAGGATGATGGTGCAACCTAGGGGCTACTCTATGGCACTATGGCAGCAATCTTTGTAGTTACTATCAAAGGTAGTGTAACTTTTTTGTCAAGGAAAGAGATGCGAGCCACTCCACATGACCTAGATCTGTATGACCTAGGTTGCACCGACTTGTATCTTTCATGGATAAAAAGTGACCCTTAGGTGATGCTATAGCACTCTCTTTTTTGGTCCATTATTATAGCACAATTGGGGCCTTTTGATCTAATACTAGCTACCCATCAAATATTTGTTGTAGATGTTAGGGGTAGTTACCAAACTACTAGTGGTAGTTTTATCACCACCATTAGTAATTTTATTTGAGTGTTCCTTAATGGTAGTTCTCCTACTACTACATACAATATTACCAATAGTAGTCCTAATCCCAATGATAGTACACATAATATTATTAGGACCGTCCAACTTTAATCATCATTATATCTATGAATGCATATATATAGGTCTATCTACATCTATACCTATTTATTCCTCATCCAATACGTTTGCATTTATTTTTGGTGCTTTGCTTACTTTTAAATTAAAGATAATGTGATTTCATTATTGTTTGCATTCTTGTCAAACATGAGGAGATGGAATGCATAAGAGTTGGGAGGCACATTATAATTTCTGTGCAGATTTGAGCCATTGAATAGCCTATTGATTTTGATTGTTTTCTTTCTTATTAAATCCTTAATTTGGTTATTTCACACTGAACATTGCCATATCAATTCATATTTTTTTGGTTCTAGTAATGTCCTATCGCAGCATAGTCTAGGGTTGATCATACAAGATAAATGGGTGCTCACATTTAATATATTATTGAGAGTCAGAGGATAGTGGCTGTAGACTACAAAATCATCTTTTTGAATAAATTTGGCAAGATTCTTTTGATAGAAGGAATAATTTCTATTGCACTAACGATGAAAGAAAATTATCAAAAGGCTGATACAAGGCTCAAAATCACACTGGTGCTACTAGGCTTAATAGTCGTAGGCTAGTAGTAGTACTAGTGTATTTACTAAGTAGTTGGATTCCTCTCCTCATTAAAATTCATAGTCTTCAAAAATATATAATACATAAGTCAAAATATTCTAATTAGTTTTATCATCCTAATGTTGAAACTGACTTAAATTCATAGTCTTCAAAAAGGTATAATACATAAGTCAAAATATTCCAATTAGTTTTATTGTCCTCGTTGAAACTGACTTTCTCTTCCTTCGTCTCCTATGAGCTTCAAACCTTTAATCCATTAATCTCTCAAATAGTAAGAATGGTCTTGTATTAAGAGGCGATGATATCTAAAGTGATCTACAAATACTAAGAATGGTCTTATATTAAGAGGTGATGATATCTCAAGTGTTATACAAACTGTAAGAATGGTTTTGTATTAAAAGGTGATGATATCTCAAGTGTTCTACAAATAGTAAGAATGGTTCAAGTGTTCTACAAAAGTATTAGGTACCTCTTAGTGGTTGAGGGGAAGGAGTGATGATATCTCAAGTGTTCTACAAATAGTAAGAATGGTCTTGTATTAAGAGGTGATGATATCTCAAGTGTTCTACAAATAGTAATAATGGTTTTGTATTAGGAGATGATGATATCTCAAGTGTTCTATAAAACTATTAGATACCTCTTAGTGGTTGAAGGGAAGGGGTTGGAAGTATGGGCAAAATCTCTAGGAACTACAGGATGGTTGCAAGAACAATTTTGAATGTCATAAATGACACTTGGGTTTTTCAACATATGGGTGAACTATTTTTAAACATTTTCTTCCATGGTTGATAACACTTTTAATAAGAAGAACCATTTTGAATGTCATAAGTGTTGATGCAATCCCATGCTATGAAGTCTACAGACAGTTTTTTTCCCCGCATATGGGTGAAGTGATGTTTACGTTACTAAGTTCAACATATCAAGCAACGCATTTGTTTTGATTATTGAAGGAGTTTGATAATAAGACCCATTTCAAATGCAAAAGAATTGTTGTATCAATAATGGAATCCGCTTTGGAATGGAAATTCGGTTTCTTTCAAACCCACATACTATTGTTGCATAATGTGAGTATGGCTCCAATTGGAAGTTAAGGTAGACTATAATTCACAATATTGGTATAGTTACACATAGTAACAAAAGTTTTATTTTCGAGAATCTTCCCAAATAGTGGTTTCCACAAAGCTATGTTGAGTACCTCGATAAGGAAATTGTGGAAAAGCTCGCTCGCTTTTTTGGGCCCGCTCGCTTTTCCTCGCTCGCTCTATCGACTGCCTCAGATGCTGGTCATATTGGCCTTAAGTCCCATAACACTTGGTATTACCTTCACAATTGTAATGTTACTTTGTCTGTCCCTAGATGGCTCTGTAATACAAATTGTAATATCACTTTAGCCATTGTTAGTGGTTTTTTGTTCCCTAAAAACGTGTCATCTCCATCCTACCCAAAGGCAAATTCCATGTATCCCTATGGTACTCATAGTTAGAGCAATCCGTTGTCTTAATCTAAAGACTTCACCTTAATAGGAGTAGTCCCTCTTTTTGAGCCTTTATTAGCCCACATGCTCCTTAGCCATTTCAATGGCCGAACTAGCAGGTCATTTTTATGGACACTACGGGATAACTAGCTATTCCTTGCTCAGGGGACCCAACTGTCTCTCTTAGGTTATAATGCCACAATATATATCATATTTTCTAAACAAATAATTTCGGATCATTACTAAAGTACTCATAATTGTACCTTTTTTTGATCAAATGGGTTATCCCTTACTTTCTAACCATCGAACACCCATCTAGTCAGGGCCCTTTTTGTCTCAATATCTTTTATGTCAAACATTACCTAAGTATAAAGTTATATATCCATGTCCAGTACATAGTAGCTAAGTCCCATGTTTTATAACCTCTTCCTGCCTGGACTCCTCGTATACCAGTCCATATTCAAACCCATGTCCAATAGTAGGTCTACTCCTTGATCATTATAGGACACCTGGCTATTTTTAGCTCAGGCAATCATTGTAGTACCTTTGTTTGGTCCCATAGGCTATTCTATACTTTTTAATACCATGTATTGGTTTAGCCAGGGCCATCCTTGTCCCAATATACATCACATCAGATGTTATCCAATTATGAGGTTAGATCTCCATATCTATTACCTAGGAGCCGAGTCCCATGCTTTATCACCCCCCATTTTTTTCGAGGGGAAGGGAAGTGCATGTGTGCGTACATGTGTGTGTGTGTGTGTGTGTGAGAGAGAGAGAGAGAGAGATCACCAGCATTGGACATGAAGTGCAGTGTTGACATCATATGTGCTAGCATGTTCTAGTGAGTGGTGAGGGACCCCTCCCACTAAGAATTTGACCCAAACAGGGGGAGAGAGAGAGTGAGATTTAAAAAATAACCATTATATGAATTTGCGTATTGCCATTTATAGGCATGGCACAATATGAACCATATTGCAAAGTTGCTCTACTAAATAAAGGATGGATTGAAGGTAGCAGAAGGTACAATTATTTCAGTTGATCCAAATGGTTCTTGCCACTTTCAACCATTAGGGAATGGGGTGATATCAGTTTCTATTGATGTCTGTTGTACAACTTTTGATATGGAGCTTCCGTACCCTAACATGGGTGCATCCCATGTCAAAGAGGTGCTTGGTAGTATTGTGCATTGGCACGCTAATGCAATGCAACCCTTATCAAAGGCAACCTGAGGCAATAGCACACATATACCAAAGGTTGTACTTGAGCAAGAGACACCACCTTTAGGTTTGTAGGCATGCACATACTTTCATTATTAAGGATTGGATTATGTATAATATGTTTCTTGTCACAAGTGGTTAGCTTCAGTGGCTGATTTTTTAATCAATTCTCTTATTTAAGGGCCTATGCAAGGACATGCTTGGAACATGATACTAGAGGAAGAGCATATGCAAAGTAGAGATGATTTGGTGGGGAGAAAAGTATTGTTATGGTCACATCATTTGGAAACAAAGTTAGGGGAGGGTCACATACTTGTTGTCCATCCATATGAAGCAATTGATTTTAAATAATTAGGGGATGATCACCTGGGGATAGCCACTTCTCAAGTGTTTATGCAAGATGGTGCTAGTAATCAGTATATAGAGGATGGTCTTCAGGTGAAGTTGCTAAAATGGCCAATTGAACAACTTACATTGGAAGATGGGAGTCGGTTGTCACTAACAGAACCTTTTGAAAATGAAGACAATATTGCATAGTTTTTCCCTTCTACTAGATGAATTAAATGGGGAAAACATCAAATGTCTCAAAAAGAAACGACCATATAGGATGATAAATAGGAAAAAGAAGGAAAATAATGAAAGCGGAACAAGGTTGGCCATGGAGATGACACAATGGGCTATCCAAAGGGTTACAATTATTGATTGTTGTAAGGAACCTTGTTGTCAAGTTGTTGAGCGATGTGTGACAAGATTACTCAGGTCAGTGTTTTACTAATTGTGTGAGTCACACATACAACAACCTACAAACATCCAAGAGGGTTGAGGGCCATATGAGTGGATTGAAGTTCTTCATAGGAAACATGAATGTTTATTGCAAGGCTTGGTACACAATATAGGGAATTCCAAAGGCTACTTTCTATAGGTATAAGAAAAATATGATCTTGGAGTGCAAAGAGCTATGCATGGAAATAAGGAGATAATACAAAATCAAATGAGGCATGTGGAGGTTGGGAAACTTGTGATTGAACTATTTATTTAGTGTAATCTAGATAAAATGCCCCATAGAAGTCATACAATGATGACAGGGGAACATGAGACACAAATGGTTAGCCTGTCCATATACAAGTAAGTGGATATTTGGTGAGAAGTCAACAAAACAATGGAGAGGTTTGAGTGCAATCCTTTGTTAAGGTCAACATTCAGTACATTATGGAAAACTATATTCAAACAAGTTAGTCTATCAAAGACAAGTACATTCTCCAAGTGCGACATTTGTTATGAACTTAAAATGAAGCTAGAAAGAACAAAGATATAAAGTGAGAGGGAACAGCTGCTACTAAAGAGATGAGCACACAATTTGTAGCAAATGTCTTGTAGAAGCCTATATTATGCATGGAGGTTGTCTTGAGAGTTCAACCCAAAGCAGAATCTTTGCATAATTCATGACAAGATGGATCAAATGAAGACTTGCATACCAAGGCTACAACCTATACCAAAATCATTGAATCATATCATGCAACTTCCTGTAGCCTTAATAGGGATGCTCACTCATGGACATGGACAATTGGCATATGGAAACTTCTCTTTATAGTATTGGAAGAGTGACCCTAATTTCACCATTGGTTCATTGTCACCATGTTTGCAAAACCTTGAGAGGTTAGGCAAGCACATGTATGGTGATCTTTCAAAGAAGCATGGTAGCAGAAGGAAAGATTTATTCTCTGCATTGATGTCAAGAGATGCATTAGATTGCCTGTCATGCATGAAGATGGACTTTCAAAAGGAGAACTAAATAAATATGAAATTGAGGCTACAAGAAGTTCAAGGATAACTTCATCCAATAGAGAGTACAAGCAGCTTCCATGAGTACTACTCTTACAGGTAGACAAATGTGGTTTTGAGAATAAAAATAGATACTTAGATGTTGAGACTATGGGCTTGGCAAACCTAGAGGAGCATTATTGTGGCCCTACATGTAATCAGGCAAGAGAAGAGTTTAAACCAGAGGTGGATGTGAAACAAAATGATTAGGCCGAGTGATGATATATACCCCATTTGGCTAGGCATTGCATTGTCAGATGTGGACACAGAAAAGGCATCTACAAATTACATGAAGACATTTGTGTAATATTGGAGTGCTATCCATAGAGAAAGATGTAGTGATCTAGTAGGATATGCAAACTGCTAGAACAAAGAGTGGTGATATATGGGGGATAAGGACCGTTGCGAGCATGTGGATTTGATGCTATGGAGTTGGAGCACAACAAAAGTTCCAAATAAAAGAAGTAAGGTCAAAATACCACAAAATGCAATCTTGAAAGCACAACAGAATCTTCAAATGCTTGAGAACAATAGTGGGAAGGACGGTTTGTGTGTTGATGTCTTGGATGATTAGAGAAAGATAAAGTCCCTTTGAGCAAAATACCAATGCACGTATGATGGCAAAGACAAATTATGATCTTCTTTCATGAATGTTAATTGTACTTAGCCATTGCAATCCATTTCTTTGTACTTGGTCGTATTCTATGGAGCAATTTATAAATTTAGCCTCATTTTTTAGCTCTTTTTTATGCTTGCTCATTGAAACTCAATCTTGTGTTATGAGCATAAATTAGACTAATCTTTGTATTCCACATTTCTATATTCACTCATTCAAACATGGTCTTGTTTTATAAAGATATTTTTAAGTAAGAATTGTATTTAATAAAAAATATTATTTATTATGTTAATTTATAATTCAATTAATAATGATTATTCTTAATTATCTTGATTAACAAAATCAATATATAACAACTTTGCAATGAAGTACGTTAATGAAGTTGCTTAGAGATTTAAAAAGCTATGACTCATTGTAGTCATCACATGTAAATAATTACATGCATGTGCAATGTTTTGTAATGGAAGTACCCATCATAAACACATTGAACATATAGCACATCATAAACATGGAAAGCATGCAAAACAAATCAACCTTAGCTCATATATTGGCCACAAAATCCTTCAATCCAATTCAATTGTAAATATTCCACAAATCATGAGAAAACATGCAAGAAGCCACTAACATAAAAACAAAACTTGAGAATTTTAAGCGAGCTTCATTGAATAAAAAAGAGTAGATTTTCACCTTTGAAAACCAAATTGGAGAGTTCCAATTTCATGGGATTTTCCCATTTTTCCTAATACAATCTTAAAATCCATGCTTGCAAGTTCCCATCAAAAGTCTTGGCCACAAGATCTCAAACTTTAGGCTCGCATGTTTCCATAAGAAGTGTTGGCCATAAGGCCAAAAGTTTTCCCCAACCTAATTGCCAAAAAATTTATGCTTTTATGTTTCTAGCAAAAGTTTTGGGTAGAGGGTCAAAATTCTATGCTTGCATCTTGCCATCAAAAGTTTTGGCCACAAGGCCAAAACTTTGTGCTTGTATGTATGGATGAATAGTTTTTTTCACAAGGCCAAACCTTTTTCACAACCTTATGGCCAAAAATTTCATGCTTGTATGCTTTTAGCAAAAGTTTTGGCCACAAGGCCAAAACTCTATGCTTGCATCTTTCCACAAAACGTTTTGATTTTTCCAACAATGTTATGCTATGCTTGCATCTTTCCACAAAACGTTTTGGCCACAAGGCCAAAACTTTTCCATTACATTATGCCACCAAAAGATTTGGCCACAAGGCCAAAACTGCATGCTTGAAAGTTTCCATCAAAATTTTTGGCCACAAGGCTTGCATGTTTCCGTAAGAAGTTTTGGCAACAAGGCCAAAACTTTTCCCCAAGCTTATGGAAAAAAAAATTATGCTTTTATGTTTCTAGAAAAAGTATTGGCCACGATGTCAAAACTCTATGCTTGCATCTTGCCACCTAAAGTTTTAGACCACAAGGCAAAAACTCCATGCTTGCACAACAGTCTCAGGGGGGTCACTATGTATAAACCCTCTATATCACGTGCGTGCAAGGCCTATATTTAAAATCCCTTATCTGTAAATTTTTTCATTAATAAAATGCACCCCTTTTCTATACAAATCTGTAAAAATTTTCTAAAACTATTTTAAATAGTCCCTTATGTATATTTATTTCTGTAAATTTTAGAAATAGAAAATATCCTTCTGTTGAACTCACGTGATAGGGTTACATATGATGAGTAACCCCCCCGAGACAACAGTTTTGACCACCACAAGGCCAAAACTTTGTGCTTGTATGTTTGCATCAAGAGTTTTGGCTACAAGGACAAAACTTTTCCACAACCTTATGGCCAAAATTTTTATTCTTGTATGATTCTTGCAAAAGTTTTGCCCATAAGTACAAAGCTCTATGCTTTCAATTTTCCACAACCTTATGCTATGCTTGCATCTTGCCACCAAAAGTTTTAGTCACAAGGCCAAAACTCTATGCTTGCCTCCAAAAATTTTGACCACAAGGACAAAACTTTTCCATAACATTATGCCACCAAAATATTGGCCATAAGGTCAAAACTGATGGGATATCTCAAGGTGTATGCCCCAGGCACACCTTGGTTTCTATGTGTGTGTGCTAGAGGCATAGTTAGGTGCTCGTAAGTAGTGTTAGGTGGTGGTAGAAGCCACATAGGATGATTGAGAGAATCTAGGAGCAGATTGAGGAGATGATTATGGAGCTCAGAGGTCATCAGTGATGTCATTGATCATGTAAGAGGTGCCTACTTAAGGACCTCACCTTTCTTCATTCCATGAGCAAGAATTCTCAGTTTGTGTTCACTCCATGCTTTCCTTTTAGTTCACCAACATGGTATCAGAGCCCTTTGATCCTCCTTGAGCCCATTTTTGCCGCATCATCTTCTTCTTCTCCATCTTCTTCTTCATCATCTTCACCATTTCTTCCCTTTTCTCCCAAATCTTACTAAAGCTTGTTCTCCCTCGGCTCTCCGCCATTCTCCAAGCCCTTCCTACTAGAGATACCCCTTGTTTGGGCGAACTTCCACCTGCAAGCAATTAAAGAAAAGACATCTCTGCTAGTCACCATTTCCCAAATAGTGCATTTTTTTGTTATTTTTCTGTTGCAGAATACTCCTTGCCTGCTACACCATTGCTCGAGCCCTCTTAGGAGTAGATGATGACTTCAAGATGAATATTTTGAGTCACTTTGCAGCCCATTTGGTTCAGTAATGAAGGAGAAAATGTCAAAACATAGGTTCACCCTGCAATAACTCCCTCGGGCTTAACAGCATGCCATTTCTCCCAACCTCTGTGCTAGATCTTCTCTTATATATAAGCTTTCTTTTGCTTTAGAAAGCCCTATTTTCTTTGCTTTAAAGAGTGAGATACAAGCCCTCCAATTTCAGGCCTCTATTTTGGAAAGTTTTGATAAGGTTATGAGTTTAATGCTACATTAGATGCTACTTTAGCATTTCTGAGGTTTTAAAGTATTGAAAAGCATCAGTACAACTATGACTACAACTTTCTTTTAAATTGCTATACGTGGATTTGCTTGGAATATTGCATGCAAGTGAAAGCATCATTGATTTGTAGTATGGATTTTGGTTGCAAGCCTTTGCTACTCTAAATGCTTGTATTTTAAAGCTCTTTAACTCTTTCTAGCCTTGTAAGAGAGTAGACACTGCCCATTCTTGGTTAGACCCTCTCATGGCTACCATCTTGAATATGGGTAAGTTCAATGGTAAGGGCTTTCACATATGGCAGATGAAGGTTAAGTTTGCATTGATGAGGGAAAACCTTTGGGGGCTTGTCGAACCGGCTTCAACTTCTTCTTCAAAAGCCTCCAATGCTGGAGCATCCTTAGCTCCGACACGCCCAGCAACAGATCCTGCTAGAGAGGAGAAATCCTATGGCATCATTGCTCTTGCCTTAGGAGATGACTATATTAATCACATCTCTGACTTAGAGTCTCCTTGGGAAGCTTGGCAGAAGCTTGACATTATTTTTGGTGCTAGCTCTCACATCTCAAAATTGTCACTTAAGATTGCTTTCTTTGAATTGAAGGTGGTTAGTGGCACTCCTCTGGCTGCCCATCTCAATCTTATGCGGAGTCTCATGACTCAACTTGCTTCTATCAACTCTCCAATCACTGCAGATGATGCAATGGCAGTGTTGCTCAAGAGTATGCCTAAAGATTATGATCATCTTGTTACCACTTTGAAAAATCTTCCTAATCCTAATCTTGAAGGTCTTATTTCTTCTCTTCTAGAAGAAGAAAGGCACATGGAACTCCAGAGAGGCAATGACATAGCCTATGCCATAAAAATTCAAAAGGGCAAGTTTTCACCTTGCAAACATTGTGGGAAGACTAATCACCTCAAAAGACTACTTCAAGATCAATCCATCAAACACTGTGGCAAAAACAATCACCATGAAAAGTTTTGTAGAAGCAAAAAGGAAGAAATTGCCAATCTACTTTCATTGATGTGGCTCCACAAGATGAGGCATCCTATGAAGATTATGCTTTTTGAATCATCTCCATATATGCTCCAGATCTCCCTTTTTTATGTTGAGTCAAGGTACTCAGCCTGGATAATCCTCCAATATGAATGAAATAAACTATTGCGTTTTGTAAACACATCTGGTCACCATATGATGTAGGCCATGTGTATGTGTTTTGCTCCATGGTACCTCCTGCAGACATTGTGTGCATGTACATGCAAGGAAGATAACCATTGGAATGTCTTTTGTATCCCTTTTGTTTACTTCACACCCTTGGGAGCCCCTTGCTAGCATGAGAACCTAGCCATAGATTTATCCTTGACCACCATGAGATGGCATGAAAAACTATGAGACTAGATGTATCCTTGACATAGCCTGAGGCATTCCCTTGAGGGGGGGTATTGAGAGTGCTCTCAACAAAAGCAAGAACAGAAGAGGGAGAGAGAGAGAGAGACAGAGAGCCACACAAGTTTTGGTGGGTGCAAAACACCCTAATCTTCTTTTTCATTCATTTATATGTGTTTGAGTATTGTACATAACCAGGGTAAAGGCACAGTGACCTTTAACTCCCACAACCTCCCACTTAAAGGACAATGTGCCTTTAAAGGAGAACAACCAGTGAGCATATTATCCAATGCCCATCAATACACGACAATACTCAAACCGCTGACTAGGTAGACTCTTCGTCAGCATATCTATAGGATTATCATCTGTATGAACTTGACAAGCTCTATGCGCTTGTCCTCAAGTACCTCCCTGATGAAATGGTACCTGACCTCAATGTGTTTGGTCTTTACATGAAAGACCGGATTCCGTGCTATCTGAATAGCACTCATGGAATCACTATGCAATATCGATACACCTGTATGGATCCCCAAATCTCCCACTAGCCGATCAAGCCATATAGCCTCCTTGCAATCCACATGTCTTGCATAGTCTGAATCTGTGTACCCAAGTACAGCATGTCTCCTCTACCAAAGCAGATGCACATCTCCTTGGTACCCTTCATGTACCTCATGATGCACTTAGCTGCCTCCCAATGCCTCTTTCCTGGATTAGCCATATACCGTCTAACAACTCCCACTGCAAATGCAATGTCTGGTCTAGTAGCTATCATAGCATACATAAGACTCCCAACTACTGATGCATAAGAAACCTTGGCCATCGTGGCCCTTTCCTCATCTGATTTGAGACTATCTGTATGACTCAGTTTCACATATGGAGGCAATGGAGTACTCACTGCCTTCCCCCCCTCCATATTGAAATGCTACAATACTTTTGTAACATAGTCTTTTTGTGAAAGCCAAAGGAGTTTCCTACTCCGATCATGCGTGATGCGCATACCAAGAAGATGACCTACAAGTCCTAAATCCTTCATATCAAAGGCCTCATGCAACTTGGCCTTTAATGCATCTAGCTCATAAGTATTCTTGCTAGCCAATAGCATATCATCCACATATAGTGCCAAGATTATCAGGCTATTATCCTTAGCCCTTTTAGTGTAGAGGCAGTGATCAATTTCACTCCTTCTAAAACCCTGGGACTGAATGAAAACATCAAACTTCTGATACCATTCTCTAGGCGCTTGCTTTAAGACCATAGAGACTCTTCTTCAACTTGCAAACTAAATGCTTTTGCCCTTTTCTTCAAAGCCTTTCCACTGCACCATGTAAATTTCCTCATGCAAATCCCCATGCCAAGAAAGCTGTCTTGACATCCATCTGCATAATCTCCATATCCTCTGATGCCACTAGTGCAAGCATGCATCTAAGTGTGGTCATCTTCACAACCGGAGAGAATACCTTATCAAAGTCCACACCCTTCTCTTGCTTGAACCCTTTAGCGACCGAACGGGCCTTGTACCTAAGCACATCATCACTTGTGACCTTCATTTTGTAGACCCATTTACATGGCAATGCTTTCTTTCCATGTGGCAAAGAAACCAAGTCCCAAGTCTTATTCTTCATAAGTGAACTCATCTCTAATTGCATAGAATACTCCCACTTGCATTGATCCTCACGCATCATAGCCTCTCTGTAGCAAGAAGGCTCCCCGCAATCAGTAAGCATCACATAGTCTACCCCTGGAACAGACCTATCAGGCGGTCTAGACACTCTAGATGATCTTCTCAAGGGTATTTTAGCTTGCTATCCCACCTGCATATCAGCCACATTTGGCTCATCATTTCCACCAATAGATGATCCATCATATACCTGTGGAAGTACTTGGTGGTACCATTTCTTGCACATTTAGATCAACATATGTAGGTGGATTCACATCCTGGAAAGTGATTCTCCTCATTTCCACATCCCTCATGGGTGCCTTATGCATCTTCTTCTCATTGAAGGTTACATCATGGCTGCATGTGATCTTCTTTGCTTCTGGATCCCAAAGATGATAGCCCATCCCTCCACTTTCACCATAACCCAGAAAAATGCATTTCCTAGACTTAAGATCTAGCTTCTTTCGAAGCTCTTTTGGCACATGTGCATATGCCTCACACCCAAATATACGCAAATGAGAGTAAGAGGGCTTCTTGCCACTCCATGCCTCTTTAGGAATACCACCATCCAAACTCTTACTAGATGATCTATTGATCACATGCACTACAGTCTTCATTGCCTCAGCCCAAAAACCACCAGAAAGACTTGCATTGGAAAGCATGCATTGCAACCTTTCTTGAATGGTACAATTCATCTTTTCTACAACTGGATTTTGCTCTAGAATACGAGGGGATGTGAGCTCCCTCTTAATCCCACGTGTATCACAGAAATGCTGAAAGTCATGAGAGAGATACTCTCCACCATTGTCAGTCCATAGGCATTTAAGCGTTCTACTTGACCAAGTCCAGCCATTTCTGAAATACCTGAAAGACATCACTCTTCCAAGCTATAGCATAAGCCCACACTTTCCTAGTTGCATCATCAATGAATGTCACATAGTATTCAGCCCCACCTAATGACCGTATAGGCATGGGACCACATACGTCTGAATGCACTAAATCAAGCTTTTCAAACTCTTTCTTTCCCCTTCTTTTATGGGCTGATTTAATCTACTTCCCATAGAGACAGTGCTCACAAAATTCAAAATTAGAGAAACTCAAATGTGGTACATAACCCAAACGGCATAAGAGTTTCATTCCATTCTGGCTCATGTGTCCCAACCTGCAATGCCACAAAGAAGTGCTTGGCTACTCGGTTATTGCAACAACATGATCAAATACCCCTGATACATGTAAGGGATACAAAGTCCCACACTTGGCACCCCTAGCCAAAAGCATAGATCCCTTCTGAATTTCCAACTTGGAACATTTGCAAAAGAAAACTTTATGTCACCTACTCCCACTCACCTACTCCCACTATGTCACATGCATAGTCATTTCCAAGATGCACACTGTCAAAGTGAGGGATCAAGGGGGATCAAAGCACCACAAGAGAGACATAGGATAGCAAACACTCAATCTATTGCAAAACGTGTACTCAACAATACATGATAGGCTTCTTATATAGAGAGAGCCTTTAGAATAGTCAAACCATGTGGGATCCTCTCATCCACATCTCTTCTTATGGATATCCTCAATCCACATCTCCACATCATGTAGTCCACATCCTAGGGTGGCTACTTTAATTCTTTCCTATACCATACCTTAGCCTTTAATCTATGTGCTCATGGCACCACAACTCTCAACACCTCCCCTTGGTGCCATGATCCTTTGGCTACTGCAAGGTGGTCAGATGTGAGTTACAAATCCATCACCTCCCCTTAGTGCATGCATTGCTACTTAAGGTGGTCAAGTGTGGTTTTTACATGTCATACCTCCCCTGGGTGCTTTCATAGCTACTCTCAGGTGGTCAGGTTTGATTACAAAATATAGGCAAGGTTGGCAAGGTTTTGGTTTCTCAATACATTCCATTGATGTCACCTTTTGACTCATGGCTTGATGATGACTCCACGTAGTTGGCTTGTTGGTTCTTCAATCTACAATCTTCTTCCTTGTGTCCCAGCTTCTTGCAATGGTGACACTTTGGTTTGTTCTTCAATCTGCAGTCACTTTGATAGTGACCCAACCTTCCGCAATGGTAGCACTTCGTTGATGTTTTACTGAATAGTGCTTGTTCTTCATTATAGCTATTGTGTGTAGATGTCGATGTCGATGTCGATGCCTTCAACTCTCTTTCTTTTTCGAGAAGAGATGATACACATTCTTCAAACTTTGGATCTAGCAAAATCTTCAAAGTAGTTGTCAATGCACTATACTCTACAGGCATGCTTTTAAGGAGAATTGCAAGTGCATCTTTCTCTCCTACTTTTGCATTTATGCCCTCTAGTTGAGTCATAATGCTTTTGATTTTGTTGAAAAATTGTGCCATATTCATTGAAGCCCATGTGCATACCATAGAATTCAATCTTAAGATGGATTTCTTGGTTTTTGGCTTTTGCACCAAACACTGTGTTCAACTCATCCCATGCATCCTTGGCATGATCCTTGGAGTCTATATAATGAATTATGTTTGGACCCAAGTGCAATCCAATGAGTGATAGTGCTGCTTCATCTTTTTCCTTCCAGGCATCATTTTGTGCAGTGGGTATTTCTTCTTTTACAGTCTTCCAAAGCTTTTGATGCATCAGGAGATACCTCATTTGTGTAGACCACGTGTGGAATCCTTCCCCAGTGAACTTCTCAACAGATGGGGTGCGTATTGCCATTGCAAAGGTCTTACCAGTTGAAGATACTTTCAAATCTGGCAGTGTCTAATTGCTAAAAATGATTTTGATTTGATAGGCGCGTAGAGCTCAAAAAGACGATGAATTTTCCATTGGAGCATGTGCAAATTCTTTCTGGATTGAGAGTTATGCCTTGTCGAAGATTCTGTGGAGAAGAGGGGGCCTTTGCTAATGTGGCACAGGGATTCACATGCAGAATTCCATACTGTGCTTAGCAAGGGTTGTCATGCTTAGGTGGCACTGTGGTGACCTTTTAACCCAGCTTAGTTAACACAAGGTTACACAAACTTTACCATCGTCCAATTAACCGACTACTAAACCTAACCATAGTTAAGGTTAACCAACGTTATCTTAACGTAACCAGCCAAATAACTTAACCAACCCTATGGGTGGTTTCAAAAATGCCACGTGTCTTTTCCCAAATTCAGAGACTTTGAAGAAGATGGTGATGCAAAGAGCATCGCGGCATCGTTTGAGACTGTGTTGGCGAAGATTCACGAGGTAAGCTGAACGTAGAGGCGTGCATTGTAGAAGGTGTCACTGCTGGAGTCAACCGTGGAAATGGGAGCCCATTGGCTCTGAGTTGCCTATTCGTGAGCACTGGAGAAAAGTCCGTCGTGAGTGGCTATGGCTGGAGAGTGTAGTTTGTTGCGCAGCCACTACAAAGCCGCGAGCTTTCGGAAGAGGCTAGAGGAGCTGTGCTGACGGGGGAATGCCATCTGCCAGAGGTTGCTGGGAGAAGGTGCTGCAGAAGGCGGTCTCCCGTGAGATAGTCAATCGTGAGCATAGCTTCAGTCGAAGGCTTCGTTGCCTATGCTTGGTGGCTCATAGGAGAAGTTGAGGGGCTACGGGCTTGATGGAGCAATGGGAAGCTACTTTCGGTTGGAGATGGCAGGCTGTGTCAAGCATGAGGGGCCGTGTCAGGTGGCTGCCTCGTTGCCATTGCTACAGAAGAATATGTTGAGGGAGCGCTGGGATGTAGGAGGGAGCTACAGATCAAACGGTGTTGAAGGAGGCTGTGACTTGGAGCTATGATGAAGCCTAGTCCTCTTCTTTCATATCTCTTGGAGAATCCATCACACTGAACCTCTCCATCTCATAGAAGGAGCCTCAACACGAAAATGACCATATCTCTCTCTCCATAGCTTAAAATGACGAGCTTTCTGAACTGAATTGGAGAGGAAGACTAGCTCTACAAGACTAAACTCTCAAGGTGAAGAAGATGCCTCAAATGGATGGCTATCACTCATGAAAGGAGTGGGAGCACCATCGGCTCTGATACCATGTCAAAGTGAGGGATCAAGGGGGATCAAAGCACCACAAGAGAGACATAGGATAGCAAACACTTAATCTATTGCAAAACGTGTACTCAACAATACATGATAGGCTTCTTATATAGAGAGAGCCTTTAGAATAGTCAAACCATGTGGGATCCTCTCATCCACATCTCTTCTTGTGGATATCCTCGGGGGGGTCACTCATCATATGTAACCCTATCACGTGAGTTCACAACAGAAGGATATTTTTTATTTCTAAAATTTACAGAAATAAATATACATAAGGGACTATTTAAAATAGTTTTGGGAAAAATTTACAGATTTGTATAGAAAAGGGGTACATTTTATTAATGAAAATTTTACAGATAAGGGATTTTAGAAATAGGCCTTGAACGCACGTGGTATAGAGGGTTTATACATAGTGACCCCCCCGAGTGGATATCCTCAATCCACATCTCCACATCATGTAGTCCACATCCTAGGGTGGCTACTTTAATTCTTTCCTATACCATACATTAGCCTTTAATCTATGTGCTCATGGCACCACAACTCTCAACACACACAACCTCTCTTTCCACTGTCATAAGTGGAGAACCATTCCCTATGGGGAGTAACATGGAATGAAGCACCAGAATCCAAAATCCAATCTTGGGAATATGCATCATCTGAAGTGGTAAGCAACTCTGTGGATAAACTAGACATGAAGAGAACATTGTCACTATCATGTGTGACTGCATTGATCTCCTCGATCTTCACTTTTCCTTTGTCCTCCCTTGGACTCTCTTCCTTTTGATTTGCACCCCAATTTGCATTCTTTTTCTTATCCTTTTGCTCTCTTTTCAGCTTGTAGCAGTCCTTTTTCATATGGCCCTTCTTGCCATAGTGAATTTTGTCATCTATGAAAGTTCTTAACATGGCATAAATGATGCAAGCTTTTGAATATCTAGCAGATTAAACCAAGGACCAATAGAGCTATTTGTAAACTCCACTGGAGTGCGAATGACGAGTAACATAAAAGTTTTAGGACCTCCTTAGTCCACCGGAACTGATAGATCTGCAAATGGTTGCTCCAAACTTGAGTTCCAACACCCGGACAGAAAAACGCAAAAACTGACACAGTGAGTCAAAAATCCAATGAAATGATCCCAGATTCAAGAATAAAGGTGTTTCCAAGCTCCTAAAGTGAAGTGAATACCAAAAGCAAGCAATAGTTGCCTCTACAAGTCAATACGGAGTTTTTGTCGTTGAATGGAATAGGGAAAAGCTCAAAAAATGACTTTCTTAATGAGAATCCAATCCATCTTGAGATATTTCCTTCCTACTAATGATCCCTCTCTTCAATTTTTTGATAGACTTATCCATGGTCACTATGTCTAATTGCTACCTCTTCTCACCAATGGGTCCCATTGGATGTTTTCAACTATCTTAACAAGAGGGAAAACTTTAACTAGACTCTAGGTAGGGCCATGGATAATGTCCTTATCTCTCTCCGTGATGAGTACACTATTCCCCTATAGGGCCCTTCATCTTCTCCACTTCATTTGATAGAATGAGATGTAGCCCTTTCTAGGCTCCTTATAACTAGCAAGTTTGATGGCAATATTGAACAACCTTCCAAGGGTCCTTCTGTATCCACAAGTGGTGAAGCGGGTCCACCGTCTGCATCCACAAGTTGTGGAGTAGATGATATAAACCTAGACACAGAGCTTGAGGAACATGCTATAGACCTAGCCCTATAACATCTGCTCATGGAATGAAGAAAGGTGAGGTCCTTAAGTAGGCACCTCTTACATGATCACTGACATCACTGATGACCTTTGAGCTCCATAATCATCTCCTCAATCTGCTCCTAGATTCTCTCAATCATCCTATGTGGCTTCTACCACCACCTAACAGTGCTTATGGGCACCTTACTGTGCCTCTAGTGCACACACATAGAAACCAAGGTGTGCCTCGGACATACACCTTGAGATATCCCATCATACCTGTGGGGGTTAAAGGTCACTGTGCCTTTACCCTGGTTATGTACAATACTCAAACACATATATAAATGAATGAAAAAGAAGATTAGGGTGTTTTAAACCCACCAAAACTTGTGTGGCTCTCTGTCTCTCTCTTTCTCTCTCCCTCTTCCGTTCTTGCTTCTGTTGAGAGCACTCTCAACTAGTATCAGAGCCCGGGTGATCTAGTTGAGCGTACGCGAATGCTTGAAGCTCAGCAACTCTGTGAGAGGAAGAAGAAGCTCTGTGGGAAGCTTTGTGGGTGACTTTACTTGCATCTGAGTGTGCAGAGACCTTGGAGGAACCTTTGGAAAAGTCACTTTGGTTTTGCGAAGTGGCTTTGAGAGCCTATTAAGTGTTTCTCCACATGTGAGTACATAGTAGCAGATGGTGGCTACAAGCTACGAGATTGGTGCATGGTGCACTATACACTTCCTTTGCAGTAGAAAATACCAATTCAAGAAATGTTCAAAGAAGATATCCTAAGCGTCCCAAAAAAGAGATTTTCAAATATTGGTAGCATCCTATTTGAAATATTTTTAAAAAGTGCTTACAAGTAAGATAAAGTAATGTATGTAACAAAGGGAGGTAGAGACTATATAGCTTTAATAGATTTAAATATGAAAATTTCTCCAAACAAAACATTAATCATATCACTGTAACATGACATTTAAGTTCAATACACAAACAAATAAAATGCATATCTCCTAGACTTAAAATTTTTAAATCAAAGGTAATGGTAATGGGCACATAATTATAAGATCCTTGGCGATTGCTTTACAAAATCTACAAGAAAAAGGTTAGAAATATGTTAGCAAATATTGACACTAACTCGGCTTGCTTGGATAATTAGGCGACGAGATGTAGGGCCGTAATCTCTCTCATCATCAATGATGAGACAATTTGGACCCATTCATTCTTTTGTCCAATCCTACGCCTTCACTTCCTACTTCAATCAATCATATAAGGTCATCATTCAATCCAACGTAGCTATGTCCACCACAGACGTGGACTTCTTGAAATTGTTTTGTATGTTGTCTTTAAATTTATTAATGCTCAAAGCTGCTGGCGCAACGGCTAAGTTGATTGTCATGGATGAGAGCAAACTTCTACATCAATTTAATTTTCGAGTTTTATCCTGCCAAGGAAAATTTGTGAATGCATAGGTTAGCTCCTTACGAATGAAGTGAAAAAGGTCACCAAGAAGAGGACGGACATGAGATAACCTGAGAAATTAGACCCAAGCTGCAGTGTTGTTTCGGTAGGACTGACGCTTGATTCCATCGAGGCCTTTGGCCTGGACGAATCCTTTAAACTCGATGATTCCTGAGCATCTTGACAGTTCGTTGCGATTATCATATTGTCTTTCATCGTGTACATGTTTGAAAGCTTCAAGGCCATGGTAATGTGTATTTAGACGAAAGAAACGCGTCATCTCAAACTCAAAGAGTCAAAGTGCAACCTTGAGAGATGAGTTATTGTACTACCTTTGCTCCCAGCATCTCATTTTCTTGAATAAGCAGATGTTCCTGAAGAAAACGTACCGAACAGCCACAATCAAACGACAAAGAAGTCATGCAATCATGCGTGCACAGTTGTTTCTAATCATCAGACTGACGCACCCTTTTACGAAGTTCTTGTGTTTGTTCCAGCAATAGTTGAACCTGGAGAGAAGTTTGCCATGAATATGAACAAAAATCTAGCTGCATTCTAGAGATGCTGTAAGATTTTTCTAGAGCTGCACTTAGGAGTACCCAATTCCAGGCTGAAGCTCTTACCTTTCTGGTCCGAACTCGGTTTAATCCTGTGTTCAATTGGTTTGTTAGTTTTTCTAAGTCCTGCACTTCCAATCCTGCGAGATTTTCGCCCCTCAAGTGCCTGCCACATTGCCACTAATGTATTATTTGCCTCAATAGAAACATTGTTCAGACAAAAGTTATCGCAAGTACTTCTCCAGTGCATAAGCTACTTGGAATTTACACGTCAGGCGATAAATAAAGTAAATCACTTGGCTGATCCTCGGCTACACCTTTCTGCGTTTTGCAGGAACGCCAATTGCTCCTTCATTCTGGCAGCCTCATGTCTCCAGTACTGCAGTACCAAGACTTGTGAGAGACCCACAAAGAGGCTTCGGCCTCGACATGATCAATTCCAAGAGAGATTGTACGCAACTCACCCTAGACGAAAACACCTCTTTTAAAATGTTGGGATGAGAGGAACAACCAAGGTCCAACATGAATATGCCCTTTCAACAATGGAGAAAATTTAAGAGATGATACGCTATCCTGGATGTTTTCGCGTTCCATTCATCATTTTCTCGCTATTTATAAAATGCCTAGGCCTAAATGGAAGAGGGACCAAGATATTATTAGGAATCATGCTTACCCTGCATGCAAGACTGACACATCAAAAAGATTGGTGTGGGTAAGTCTCACTACAGTGTAGTGGTTGATTGCGGAGTCCTAAAATGGATGGACAGTCCCTTTCAGTCAGTCTCATCTCCTCTAGGCCCTTTTGAGAGTGGTTGAGGTGGTAGACTTTGATGGATCTACTAGCTATAATCTTGGCTTTGACATGGTATCAGAGCACAGTAGCATGATAGGGATCACAATTGTAAAACCTACAAGAATGACAAGTGGGTGGCCGGTTAGTTCCACATGTAGAGTTCTAATTGGCCGTGAAGCCTATATATGAATGGGGAGTCCCTTTCATTCTCATCTCCTTTTAGTCCCTTTTATAGGGATTTCATTAAACTTTGCGTTAATGCACCGTTCACAAATTTCATTTTCGATCGCAAATAGCATGAGGATAACATCACAACATAAACCAAAGAAAATGACAAAAAAATCAGATAAATACAAGTCGATTCATTGCACATTACTGATGGTAATGATAGGAAATTTTGTAGTAATAGTGTTCATGTCAATGCTTGTATACACATCAGTTTTTCCTCCATGTATATACATCTTCAATGCTTTCTGGTATCTGTGACTAGAGGCTTTTGTGGCATTATGCATATAAAACAAAATCGCATATAGTGAGTTTATAAGAGCACAACCAACATGTCATGCTTGTTACATAGCATAGGCATTTTGTAAACTATCATATATCTAACACTAGATGTGATGGATATTCTAACTTTGATAATGTATTACATTGATCTCAACCCATGTCTTGCTTTCAATTATTCCAATGGTAGCAGATGGATTGTAATTATACAATGTGTGGTGTATGGAGAAATATATGAATTTTAATCTACTTATGCTCCACAAAACACAACTCACCGACCAAGTTTGTGGTCAAAGCTTACAGTATATGGAAGTGGTGAGATTTCAATATGGCTACGAGTGTTGATGAAAACACAACACATAGTAATTTGGACATGCTATCTATGAAACACAACTCATGGGCTAAAATGCTCTTTGATATTCATGCTTATGATCTTTGGATTTTGAATGCCATGTCATTGATGAAGGTTTTACCTTTAATCACAATGCACACTCATAGTTTAGGTAGATTTGACATGTGATACTTTATAGATGCTAACTTGCATGCTGATTTCACATGTGATATGTGTCTTGACCACTCACTTGTACTCATCCCTTTGTATGTGTCTCTAATTTAGTATAAGTGATAGTGCTTCTAGGTTACCCCTACCAAAACTACATATTGCTAACATCATTAGTTCAGAGAAACAGTCAAGTACGACTCCGGCCTTTGCTCCTTTAAGCTAGTAAGGATATGGATATGGCCTAGTATTCATTTGCCATGAGGAAATAGTAGGTCATTAAAGAGAATGGTCAATATGATATACAGTCAAAAACCCAACGTGGCAATCGCAAAGAACAAGTTGTAAGGTTACTCGCAAATATGTAAGCTCATATCACTGCACCATGCTGAGATGCTTATTTTTATCATAGGCCAAGCATGTATAAGACAATTTGATCAATGAAAGCTTAAAAAATGGCCAATCTGTGCAAGACATTCTTTTGAGGATAAGGGTTTCTCATCCAAAAGTTTTTTCAAATGTCTGCATGCCTCTAGGTAGAAAAAACCTATTGCTTTAGAGGGAATACTATATGTAACATAGACTATGTTTGGACACTTATTTGCTAAGCCCTCACCATCTTCATCATGGGAGATTGTAGCCAAGAATGTTTTTTGAATGGAGTAATGCCAATAGTGTTTCTTGAGGATAATATCGATATGTATATGCCTTCCGGCCTCTAAAAAGAACTTGCTGATGCTTTGAGTTCTCTGGGCACATGGAAACCCCCAAGATGGGATGTCCTTATAGTAGATTCTTTCATGCATATTGGGCTTAACTCAAGGATATGATCCTTCACATGGTTAACCATTCTTGGGAGATCTAGCTTCCTTGGCCATCAAGAAAGAAGGGCTAGTAAATTTGATCTTAAAAAAGCAAAAATGTGAAACCCTTTCTGATTAGCACCCCATTACTTTATTGCTGACTCAAATATTGCTTAATTGGTTGAAAGGTGTTCTTTGTGCACGCTTACATATACACAAGCATGGTTTTGTACCACGAATGCAGATACAAGACAATCTTGTTGACTACATATAGGCATTCGTATACAAACAAGATGTTATCATCTGGTTCTCATTATGTAGGTAGATATTGCTAAAGCTAGTGTATTCACACTACATTGTTTTGGTCATGCACAAACTAGAATCTTATGGGCCAAGGATGTGTAATGCTATCTTTTGGCTATATTAAAATAGTATTTCTCGATGCCTCCTTGGAGGTGACCTCCCACTTATGGACACTTGGATGGGGACAACCATTTTCTGAGAAAAATCTTTTGACCATCCGAGTGAAGAAAACAAAAAAGCTTCCGACTATGTTAAAATATGGCAAAAATAGATCGGAACAAAACATAGTTTCACTTAGAAATATGCAAAGTATTTCTAAGTGAAACTATGTGAAATCTATTTTAAACTATTTCTAAGATTCATATTTCTAAGTGAAAGTGTTTTGTCTAACCTATTCTAAACACAAATCTTTACATGAATCTTTGGGAATGGTGAGTAACATATTGGGATGGCTTTTCAGAAAACCCACATGTAGAGTAGGCTTCTCTATGAAAATTCCCTTATGATCCTTCTTACAACATTAACTTAATAGGAGGTGACATTGAAAACCCTCACTTAACCTAGCTTCATGAAGGGTTTCTCCAAAGAAACCTCACTAAAGCAAGCCATCAAGGTTGTTTCACCAATGAAACCCATTTAAAGTAAGTCTTCCAAAGTAGTTTTGTTGGCGAAACTACCATGGACAATACTTTTCAAAGTGGTATAACTTTCATAAATATAATAATTCAATCACTCAAATTGATCAAAAAAATACATTTGAGCACATCTATGGGGTTATATTTTAGAGAATCTTGCATATACGATATTAAATATTACATGTATTTTATGAGAGTGATATATGAGACCAAGTTAATACTTATCTATAGTAATTTAAACTTCTTTAGAAACATATCCATAAATATCTTGTTATTTATGCTATTAAAATACTAGAACGCTCTTGTCATATTGATATAAATGTGCTTAATAAGTAATTATATATGTATATTATTATTACATTGAGAGTCAATATGGAATGTTTCTTAAATAATAACAGGGGTACTAAGGATGTCTATGAATAAGAAAATTTATGTAACTTATGTAAAAATAAATGAGTGACTATTTTGTATATTTTTATGATAAAGGGATCTAGTTCCAGTGAAAATAAAAGTGTAGAAACCATGTTTCGTAAAGAAATACAATTTCTTTAATCTCTTGAAAAACACACTTGGATAAACCTACTCATATGTTTTTGCTTGTAAAATTCACACATCCCTTGGTAGATTAGTGCAACAAGGATACCCCTTGATGCTTTATTTTATGCCATTGCCACCCATCAATTGTTATTGTGAATCGATAAACTTACAAATGAGGGTAGTTTGCATGGACTACAAATACTAGATGTTAAGAATGTTTTGGCTCATCTTTATGCAAATAACTTCCTTTTCTGCCCATAAAATAATTGGTAAAGCATGTGCTCTATCATTAATGCATTATAGTTATATGGATTAGCTACTAGGTTACATATTAATTTTGACAAGTCTAGGCTTTGTCTTTTGAATGGCAAGGATTGGCATGAAATTTTGTAACTGGGTCATATTTTGCAACCAGACAAATAATACAACACTTAGGATATTTAATTAGCTAGCCTATTTCCTTAAAGGACAAAACCCTTAGGGTGATGCAAAGCATACAAAAGAATCTAGCCATTGGATGCATTTCTACAAATTGTATAAGTAACCATCATGGCATACATATAGTTCTACTATGCCATTGCATTTATTTTTACAAATTGTGCAAGCAATCATCATTGCAAGCATATAGTTCTACTTGCCTCTTCTAGCCTGGGATACATGTTGCAAGCATGAAAAATGCATAAAGATAAAAATCCTCTCTTCCTCCTAAAAGTTTAAACATACAATATCATTTCATTGCCAATAAAGACACCATGCTCCTTACTTTTCTATCCCAAAAGGAACCAGATGAAGGGTTAAATTAAGTCACATAGGTTATTCCAAACAAGTTGGAAGTGCATATCTAAGGCATAGCATCAATTGGCTATCATGAATGACACAAAAGTATCATCTTCATGAATCACATCTTGCACATATTTGACCCCTTTGCAAGAAATAAATTATGCCTTGTAGGGTTCTACTATAGCAAGTGGTAAGGGAAAGAGCTTGCTCCAATGTATGCTCTCCAAAGCCATGACGTTGCCCACATTAGGTGGACATTCCAACCAACATAAATATCATAGATTACTTGCTAATAAGCAATTAATTGGTGAGAGAAAGGGTTGCTCCTTTAAAAGAGCCTATGATAAAGTTCCACATAGTAGTCTCCCAAAGCCCATTCCTCATCTTGAGGTACACAATTGCTTAGAGGATTGCAAACTTGCGAGATCAAAGACTAGTTCCCAAGCCACTCCAATGACAAGCCTAACTTCCGCCAACCCTTGTTGATTACTCATTCCCTCACCATGCATAGAGCTTCATGCCAGTGGACTCTATGCCTTTATCATATATGAAGGATTATGATTTTTTTAAATCAATGGATTTTCTTATCTCGCAATGTATGCTAGGTGTCCCACTGGGAGGGATGACATTGGTCAAACAACATCTTGCACTTGTCTATTGTTTACATTGCTCCTATCCTAGAGATACTATAAGCTATATTTAGTGGCACTGCTTGGCTACCTGGCATCTTCTTGCAAAATTATTGGCTAGCCTTTCGCATAATTTTTTCAAGTATTTCTAGCTTTTAGTGAGATCCCACTCCTCTTTTGATGACCATGCCCACTTGTTTTCTTGGGTTTGATTTACTGCAGTCTTTGCCATCTATCATGACAAAACCCATCATATCTCCTCACCTACTTGTTTAGATAGCACTCTGTTAGGTAAACTTGATTGAAATTCAAGCTATGCATTGTACTATGTAGCTAATGTGTGTGCACAGTGCAATGTAGTTTGTAGACTATGGATGTCTCCATGCACATGTGTGTGCGTGCATGCGTGCGTGCATGTGTGTGTGTGTGTGTGTGTGTGTGTGTGTGTGTGTGTTGCATCAACCCAAAAATCCTACATTTGTTGATGGGTGGCTCATAATGAAACATCTAGGGCTATTCAAGAACTAGGGATTTCTCAGCCTAATTCTTAATAACGTTTTGCTTAGGTGCATGATTGGGTATGATTAGGTCCCCAGTCATGCCAAATTCATCCACATGTGGTTACTTAGGTTTTATGAGGCTAATAGCCAATTGTGAAACTGAGGTTTTCATTTATGTTCATAAGGCATTACTAACAAAAGCAGTAGGGCTCCTAGACCACATACTATCTAATGATGAAGTACTCTAGGATATATTTTCTTGCTCAAGATAGGACTCTATGCTTTGTCTAAAGGCTCCTTGGTTATTACAATATTGGGCTACGTTGAGTCCCCATATGTCTATTTGGTGGTGTATACTCAAAGAGACTTGAATTAAATATACTCTTTCAATGCCTCATGTGCTTATATATCACTTTGACAACTAAGTTTACATATTATTGGTGAGCATTTGATGCAATACATAGAAATAGGAGCCCAATTTATAGTGCTTTCTCCCATTTTGATAGAGCTTGAGTTGTTCATGGAAAGTATAGTATAGTAGCTTTCCATTTTGATAGCTCGAGTTGTTCATGGAATGTGTACTATAGGGAGAACAATCTACTATTTTTCCCTCTTATGCATGTAGATTATTAGTAACACCACAAGAAAGTGCATAATTTTACGCAATTTCTTCTTCAATGTGACATACTCAAAATATAAAATATGTCTTAAGAGACATCTTTGGAACGTACTAAAGGAGAATCTTGGGAGATGATGAGACTTCCTAACTAAAAGAGGTGATCAAATATCTTATTTGGACATAGTATGTATTCCTTATCTGCCTTTTATAGTGCAAAAACTAGCTCTTAATAGCATTGGGCACTAGTTCTCTTGGCATTGGTTGTAAGTCTCGATGAGTTTTTGGATATCATCTTTCTTAATCAAGTTCCAAAACTAGTCAACATAAGATCCAAGACCCATCTCTAGTAGAAGGAAGCAAGTCTTTTCCATATAATAGATAGGATGAGGAGCTTATATAGGTCTAACACTTAAGGGAATGACCCTAGGTCAATCATCCCAACTACAATATACCTTAGTCTTGTAAGATTTGGATTGCTAACGGTGATTGGTTGTTACCTATTCTTCTACTAGACCTGGTCTTCCAAATTAAGAGTTGATTGCTAGTAAAAGAAAATAAGTTGAGCTCTTTTATATTCCAAGACAAAAAATTTACCTACACATGAATAAGAAAGGTAGTCCAAGGCCATTGAATCAAGCATACTGCAAGGATCCACAAATTTTTTTTTAAATTCAACACAAAAACTTTGATACCAATTGAAGGAGATAGTACTTGAAAATCCTCCTTAATGGTAACAGAGCAAATTTAAAAAATTCACTATTTACTATAGCACTAAGCTTAAAAATCTTGCAACTTCATGGATTAGGTAAGAGAAAAATATGAAGCTATTCACTATCTACTATAGCACTAGGCTTAAAAGTCTTGTAGATTCATCGATTAGGTAAGATAAAAACATGAAGTTGTTTATTAAGTAGATATGGAATGACGATGTCACATAAATTCCTTGTAGAATACTTAGAAAATGTGTGAAAGGACAACACTGATTTAAATAGTTGACATCTTTGCATTGTGCAAGGCCAATTTGCATATTTCTATGAGTGTTTCATAGGATCTTTCATCTTTTTCTCTTAGAAGAAATCATGCAAATTACCCTATCTTAGTTCTAATTCTTTCATGGTAACTCGTTATATAGCAAAGGTAAAGAAAATTGAGATCTTCAAATTGCTCAAAAACAATCTAATATGTCGAACAAAAGAAACAAACTCTCTATCTATGGCCCTTGGAAATAAGATAATCACAGCAAGATATTCATTTAGGAAAGTTTCATTTGAAATCTATGTTCTATAACTTGTGTTCATTTAAGCCTCTAGATAGCTTTTATTGGTGTGTGAAATAGATTTTAGGATCCAGCCTTAAAAATTTTATCTAATACATTCTTCCACTTAATCTCTCGTTAATGTTAATGTTGTCAATCTATTGAGTGTATCCTCTGTGTGTGTGTGTGTGTGTGTGTGTGTGTGAATCAAAGAGGAAAATTTGATCTTCTCCTAGATCTATGATGTATTCCTCCAAAACTATTTGGTTCTTTGTTCTAGAATCTCCAAATAGAGTGACCTTGCTTTTTTCATGCATCAATTTTATGCTTCTACCACTTGTCATGACCATATTAACATTTCCCTAGCGCATTTGGCATCACATTCATTTTGCTATGCACTTCACTTTTATATTTTTATTAGTTTCCATTAGAGCTATATGTAGCCTCGAACTAGCTTTATCCAAGGCACACAAGAGTATTTGAAGGAATTGACTCATCAAAATGCAAATGCATATTTCGTTTAATGCACAAATTGCATCCTAATGTAATTAAGAAAACAATCATGGGATAAAATATAACACATACTATAATACGTATGTTCAATTTATTGAACATATCCAACTACAAAAGATCCATAAATATTTTGGTGGTCACAAAAAGTAACTTCAATGTCGTCTATTGCACAATCAAGCATGCAAACCTATCCTCAAAGCTTGGCAAAATAAGATATATAACTTCTCTACTCTAATACTATTGTGAAAGATCTAGTTTTTATCTAAATTGTCTTTGTACTCACAATTCAAAACGAGCTTATTTGCTAATGTGACTGCCAACTAGGCAAATTCTCAAGCTCATACACTTAGATAATCCTTTTTTATTCAACCAATGAACCAATCCTTGTATATATTTCCAAATATATATGCTTCTTTTCTACTAGAAAACTTCCTCAAAGTATCATACAATATTTTTCCATGGACATAAGAGTCACAATTGAAAAGCTCTAGGTGCTCCACTTGTATATATCATTTAGAAGCTATTCTTAATGAGAATATTACCCATTTCAGGTGTTTATTTCCATGTGCAATCATTCATCTACACCAATTTCCTTTGTCATTAGAACTAGTGCTCATAATTTTTTAATTTGAAAGCTATTTTTACCTAGCATATTGTGCATTTACATGTATAATTCCAACGGCACTAGTTCATGAAGACCAAGTATGTGTGCTGTAATATTTAAACTACCTTTTCATGCAATTGTAAACTCATTCTAAAGACATTAGACAAATTTCGGTCTCATTTTGGGGCCCTGAGAGAAACACTTAAGAATGCTCTCTCAAAAAATAAGGGCATGGAAATCTTTTTACAAATCTTATCTAATATGGATATTTCTCGGATATTTCAATGTATGGCTACATGTTAGCATACCAAAATTCTAAGCCAAATATAACGTCTAACTTGTACAACTTATTAAAGTGAAGCCAAGGCAAATAGCTCATTTTGGATTGTTGTAGACTAGCTAATATAACAGAATCCATGTTAGAGCATGTGTACAAACTTTATTTTTCTCTCTTAAATAGAAATTAGCTTCATGTTGTCTAAACAAATGGAGATTAAAAAAACATAAACATTTATCTTATAAAGAAACTAGACACTAAATGCTATATTTACCTCATGATCTCGTGTTGCAACAACATAATCTTGATTTCCCAAGCTAGATTTTTGATAACTTTCAAGTAATTTTTTCATGCTACAAAAAAGAGACATTGGATATTAGTTACTCTCTCTCTCTCTCTCTCTCTCTCTCTCTCTCTCTCTATCTCTATCTCTATCTCTATCTCTATCTCTATCTCTATCTCTATCTCTATCTCTATCTCTATCTCTATCTCTATGTGTGTGTGTGTGTGTGTTTAACTCTTTTATTTACAGTTATCAATATTACATCAAGTATTATATTAATATATAAGATAGGTTAAAGCTCTACCAAAAAAAAACTGTTAAAAACTTGAAGAACTTAACTTTGATGTTAATTTTATCAGTAGTTGTAGCTACTACTGAAATTTTTTGCAGCTAAGTATATGAATTAAAAGCAATATTACTAGATATTTGTATAAATAATATGCTGAATAGTTTTAAAATTTCAAATCAAGTCAACATTTCTGAAAATTTCATAAGGTAAATATACAAAAAATCTTTCAAAATGGTAGAAAGTGGTGGTCATCACATTTCAAGTGCATATACAAAGTGGTGGTCGTCACATTTCTATTACTTTTCTCCGATTTATTCATACAAGAACCAAAACCTAGCTATTAATACCTTTTAGACTTCACTTGTATAAAAGACATCCATAAATTACACATGTGCTTGAAGGAGCTACACCCTTGTGATTAAAACTTATAAATCTATCTAGGAATGATTTTAATAATAACTACACATTATAAGGCTAGTCTATCACTTTCATGCCACACCTTAAACATCAAATGGTTGAAAATTTTCCGTACAAATCCATAAATATGAGGCATTATTTAAAGAATTATTTGACCACCTATCTCTATCTATTTCAAGATTTGGGTTTTCATGAAAATAGTGGTATGATGCCCTAAATATTACATGTAAATGAAACCTTGGTACTGAAGGTGAAACCACCAACTATTTCCTATGGACTATGGAGAAAGAACTTATATATTTATCATGAAATGTACTTAGAGGTGCCATGAGAGATATTATGACATGTAGTTAGAAGCAGTGTGAGAGATGTTATCAAAGGCCATGTTCCCAATCCATCAATGGGTATTCGTATATTATAATGCTATATTTTAGCTTACAAAGAATCTTAATGAGATCCATATTATCAGTAGCAAGCAATACTATGTCAAGTTTGTAGCTAGGTTTACCCTTGTCATCTTCTTCAAGAGCTTCACGGGTGTATTTTTATCTTGTGTATTGCAAGAAGAGTAAAATCTATATTCCAAGAAGAGTAAAATATGTATCGTAAGAAGAGTAAAATTCCACTCTCCTTACTACATCTTATAATACAAACATTCTAGCACTCATTGCCTCCTTGATACATGATTTCAAAATAAACATATCCACAAAGTACAATTGAATGCACCTCTTTACAATAAGTTTCCCTACATACCACTAAGATATGGAAAAGGAGGATGCTTTCTCTTTTCTAACGTGTTGGTTGAGTAGATCTCTTTACCTATGGTCATGATATATAAAATAAAGGCATACGTAATAGAGTACATTTTCACTTCACTCAAATCAAGTGGTTTTAAGTGATTGATTGCTACATCAATTGCAATTGTGGAGCACTAACATATTGAGAGGATAGAGATATGGTTCTATAAATAATACTTAGATTTCCAACACAATTATATTTAGGGCCACCACATCATCTTCTTACTGGTAACTATATTTAAAAAAGAACAAGGACTATACATCGGTATTCCTTTTTCATGTTGAAAAATTTCTCATATTGTAGTTTAGGAGATCTTGAAAACTAGCAAATAGCTGGAAATAATACAACAAAATAGAGATTCAATCATTGTTTTAGTAATGTTGGATACTCAAAAGTTACACTCGTCCATATTAAAATCTGAAATGCACTAACATTAAACCGTAAATATTACATAAATTTATTGAAGCAAATCAATGATATTCTAAGCTACAATGAAGCAACAAATGTTTTCAGTTTGAAATTAGGAAATTATGTCTCCCTATCCAGAGGACATCATACAAAACTAAAACTAAGGACATGATACAAAAATCACCTTAAATATTCATGGATTAATTATTCAATTATTGTGAGCATAATTTATTTAGCAACCAAAATTATTTTTTTTTTCCTTTTTATTATAGAATTTCAGTCTAAATATTTGTTAGTCTAGCTTGTCAAGTCTAAATATTTGCTTCTATGCTTGGTATAGGAAGACACTCTTCAAAATTTTGACAATAGACCTTGTTCATGGCATGTTAAGCTGTCATAGTGTGCCATGGAGGCTTGCTAATCTATGACTAGGCTGGAATATTTTCCATAGTTCTTTTAGGAGCAAAATTTGGCAACCTTTGCCCTACAAATGTTGCAACCATCCCCCTACCTTACCAAAATTATGCCCCTCCCTTTTGCAAAAACTCCAACCCCACACGAATTATTCCCACGTACTCCCTTCTTATAGGGGGAACGTTTTTGGTGGTCTATATGCTTTCCCCTCTAAAGGCTCATATTTTAATAGCCTCCCACATGATTTTGGCCACACTCGCCCTTCTTTTGTAGGGGGAACTTTCAATGTGGTCTCTATGCTTTTCCCTCTAAAGGCCCATATTTTGAGAGCCTCACACTCACACACACACAATTCTCTCTCTCTCTCTCTCTCTCTCTCTCATCCTCCTAATCCTCTTTGTGTATTTTAGTTTCACTTCCTCAATCTCAAAGCTACCACACTATTTCTAGCCCTTGCTATGCCTCCTTCACATGCAATGTTTTAATTTACCTAGAGGCGTCTACCTATGTCCTTCACTTTGAGTTTACTCTTAGAAATGGAGTAGAAATGTCATTTAGGGTCATATATGAACATTTTAGTTTGTTATATTCCATTATATATTCTTATAAAATATGTCCTCTCAAACCATGCCATACAATGTGGAGCCAAGTACATCCACAATTACCTTATTGCCCAAATAGCATGAAGATTTTTGAATGATGCCCCCTTTTCCAATGCATATGCCACTACTATGGCATATGACGGCCCCAACAAATATATAACAACTTGCATAAATATTTCCTTGAATAACCTATAAAGAAATTATTTTTAGCAATGAATGTCCATTCTAAGCCGTTTGGCATATATCTCTCCAAATTTTTAGATGTACCATTGCTCATAAACTCCTCTGAAGTGCACAATGAGGTCATGCCTCTTCTTTCATATCGATAATATTGTAAGAATGGAAAAGACATATGCTAATCATGTAGTCATTCTACAGAGTCACACTAATTTTCCAAGTATGTTTAGTAATTAAAAGGTTTCCTACACCCCACATCAATGAATCAAACCTCTCTCTAACAATAAGCGTTGGTTAAACTATATAGTTTTTCTTTCAATCCCCAGTCAGAAAGATGTTCTTAAAGTTTGGCTAAGTTTAGTAGCCACCCCTACCACTACTTTTTTGGCTTGTGAAACACAATATATTGATGAAGTAGCACATTATGTGTATATTAAGAATTGAAAGTTTAGCCAAATTACTATAAATGTAAAGCTTTGATTTTAAAGGACAAAGTAAAATGACACTCCCACAAATAAGATAAGGCTAATATCCTCTCACATCTTTGAAACCATGTGAAAAGATATGGACAAAAAAGGAGACAAGATTTAGCCTTCCCCTTCTATCTCTTTCATTGGCCTCATATTACATCTAGTCTCATCACTAGTTTTAACACTGGGGAGAATTATAGGCCATATTAAGGCCCTTTAGTAACTAGAACATTTGAAGGGCAGATTATTTATTTTCAGAGTCAATAATCATTTATTATATAAGTTGCATTTTTTCAAGTATATAGATGCATTGTTCCTATGTTGTTGATGCATAAATATCTATATTTCAAGATCCCACTTGACATGCATAGATGTGGAGACTAAAGGAGAATATAAGAAGAAAAGTTGTGTATTTTACCAAAAATTCATGAATTAAGGTAGTTGAATCTAGAATCCCATGTTATGAGATACCAATTATAGAAGTTCCATGCTATTAAGAAACAAAGTGCAAGTACAATGTAGCCTTCAGAAAAAGAATAGGAGAATGCAATGGTTACAATAAAGGGAGGGGGTTGGTGGATGATCAAGGAGAGGGCATAGTAAAACCCTATTGTAAAATTCCATATTATCTTTTGTCACAACTTTACACATATTTCATTCTTGTTGTTAAAAAGAAGAGGGATTTGATGCTTAAATATTAAAAGTTGAGAGCCTAGACAATAAAACCCATAATCTTCTCCCCCAAAGATGACCATTCTATTATTGATTCTAATAAAGGAATTCATATACTATAAATATATCTTTTAGGGAAGGAAAGTAATCCCTTGCAATCGTGTAGCACACCAAAAAGGCTCCACTGCAATCATGTAGCACATCAGAGGGACCCCCCTCAAGGCATGTAGATTTATCAAAGCAACAAATAAATAACTCTATAAACATTGATTAGTTTGTAAAAAGGGTTTTTAAAAAAGAGAGCACATATGTGCATGGTCAATCCATTGTGTTCTTATGAATTCCATGTGTCAATGAATGTCCATGATTTGCAAATCTAGCTTCCATGCATAGCTAGCACGACATATGCCAAGCTCCCACTTCTCTCTCATGAGTAGCCTTATAGATGGCTAGTGGAGATCTGGAATGGTTCATTGGCTCTCCATCTTGCCAATTTGACTAGTTGCTGTAGTTAGTAGAGCGGCATAAAGGAACTTAGAACTAAGCGACTAGTCTAAGAGCCATGCAACTCTATCCTGGTGAGGTCACACAAAGAGATCCATCCATGAATATGGCCAAATAATTGGAGCCACAAGGACATGGCTCGTGACAGTGGTGGGGCAAATTTTGAACTCCAAAACCGATGAGTTGGGGATTCAATGAGGGTTGCCAAACAAAATATGAGATCAAATCCTCCAATGGAACATTAAACAGAGCTCCTTAGTGAAATGTATACGGATCCAAAAGCGGAAGGACCTGGTACAAGAAGTAGTAGCTCAAATCTTACCATCCACCTCATAGCCAACTAGAAGACAACAATATTGGATCACACATTAAGGTCACAAAGACTGTGCACGTCAAGCCGCAGGTGATGCAGCCAAGATTTGCAATGCCAAGCCAAAAAGAAGTCACACTACATGCCAAAATGAGTCAACGGCGAGCATAGTCACTGAGGCTCAGGCATTACACCGACTATCCCCCAATGCAACTCACCGAATGAAGGTTGCCATCAAGTGACTTACACAATGGACACCTCTGGGCAAACATTGTCAGCGAGAATTGATATTATGTAGAGGCAGTTGTTCTTCTTACATGAGTAGCACAACCATTGAAAATTCGATAGGTGGTACCCTCCGCAAATATCAAGAATGTATTCATGTATATAAGGATTGAGAATCCAAGGTTTTAGGGTCATTGTTGCAATATAGGTATACTCAGGTGTGTAGAGTGCAGCTCAGAGCTATTTTATCCAAGCAAAAGGAGCTATAGAAACACAATGATTGCTTACTTCTTTTCTTCATCTCTTTAAGCACTCAGCTTTCTTCAAGTTGTGCATTTCCGCCTTACCCTCATGCTTTGTGTCCACCAATGATCCAGATTTGATCCGCTCTTCCCTATCCAGTAACATGTTACCTTTTGAATTGTAGTCATCCGAATATTTATAATAGTCCTTTTTATTGGGAAGGAAAATATGTGTGCAAAGCCATGGCATTTTGATGAAAGTATGTATGAGAAATACAAAATTTTTGGCAGGCTACAAGTTTTATGCACTATAACTTACAAGATTCAGTTGTTTAGAAGGTGAAGGAGTGCTTTAGATACTTTTTTCAACTTAGATTCATGTGACAAGATTTAAAATACCATCTTCAAAGGAGCTTCAAAGATGGATAATCTTCCAAATTGTGATCAATTTTCAAAAAAAGAGATTTCAAATGAGAAAAGTTCTTTTCTTCTAGACTTGCATCTAGAAGATAAGGTCAATGTTGGAAAGGAGCTCAACTTTGTTGCCTCTCAACGTTTTGAAGGGAGATTGATGCTTAGATTGCAAGGCTATTGGGAGAGTTCTAATGAAGATTTGGATTAAAACTTAGATCAACGCTCTAAGATAGGTTTTAAGATTCTGATTGTGATTCGGCTTCTACTTTTGATAGAGATTGAAATTGAGACCTAAGATTGTGATTACAATTGAGCTTGAGCAACTAAAGGTAGAGCACGGGAGTAGTGGGGTCGTACATTGCTCTTCCTTTTGGAAGTTTCCTCTTGTAAAAGATTTGCTTGGGAATGAAGAAATTTCATTCTTCTCTAATCTCAAATTGATCGTTTATGTGAAAGTTGAATTTTTGTGACTTGGTGCCTTACACCAAGTTAGTGTGCAAGATATTCAATTAGCCTCACATAAGAGATACCCTAACCTCATAATTCCAAGAACAACTTGTTTGTCAAAACCCCAAATCACCCTTAAGAAAGCCTATAGAACACATGCAATCAATAAAAATAGCACCATTGTGTAGACACATGCATAATTAAGTTTTTGCATTGTTTGAACTGAACTTTTGTGCAAAATCTTGATTTTTGTTACTTGGCCTCTTACACCAAGTTGTGCAAGAAAATCCTTCACATCAAGTTGCAAGCATGAGAGCTACCCTACCGTTATACTCGCAATAATGCCTTATTCATTGGAGCCACAAATCAACCATAAGAAAAGTTCTACGACTAATGCAGTGATTAATAATGCATAGTTACTATGAAGAGACATGCATAGATCTATGCATGTGTATGTTTGTATATTCCATTAAAAAGACCCCTTCTAAAAGTAGTACCTTGAAGAATAGAAACAAAAAATAGTGACTACCAAGTCTATCCTTAAGCACTCATCTAGACTAACTGATTGAATTTGAATTGATTAAAAAAGAAACTTGTTTTGAAAAAGTGTGCTTACCATGTTTGAAACACATTGAAGGATATATTTTATACATTGTGCTCCATTTATCGATATGAGCTTGGCTTATCACTCTCAGTTTCCATGGGGGGTGGGTGGTTATAGGCATGGTCATCTCTTTTTTGGTTACCCCCACCACTCCATGATCTACATGCACAAACTCATCAATCTTGGTTGCCATGTGAAGAGTTATAGGCATGGTTCTCTCTTTTTTGGATTCCATATGAGGGGTTGTACGCATGGTTCTCATAATGAGGGGCTTATAAGAATGCTCCTCATAATGAGGAAAGGTTCCATTACCATGTGAACATGGTTCTCTCTTGTTTTGGTAAGTCCTGCTAATGAGGGAAGGTTCTCTCTCCTTTTGGTTTCCATGTGTGGGTTATAGGCATGGTCTAAGAAAGCTTGTGATGGCATAATAGAGTGCATAATGGTTTACGTAGCTCATCGATAAATCCTCAAGCACCATGGGTGCATCATTTCCCTTCTCTCTTTATTTGTACATATGTGCCTTTGCCATTGTCGAGATGGACCTTCATGGAATCATTGCCCTTAAAATCACCCCAAAGTGCAATGATAGAGGAGCTCATTCTAAATCCAATATGAATGGTAGGATGGACGGTTTATGAATTATTCCAAAACCTACATGTGTAAATATGGCTAGCTTTTGGACGATGTAAAAATGTGCTATTAGATTCTATCATTGGAGTCTTTGCAACCTATGTCAAATTCATATTGATTCAATGGCAACAGGAGTTACAACATTGCAAGCCAATCTAAAAGTGGCTTGGAGGAGAAGGGATTGACCATCAATAGATGGTCATGTTCTACAATGAGTCATAAATCAACATGTAGGAAAAATCTACTCTATGGATGAGGGAACTCTAAGTTCATAGGCCTATGCTGTGACACTATTTCGTGATGCGATTTGCCGCACAAGGAAGATCAATATAGGCCAAATCGTCAAAGTCTCCAATCAAGTGATACAAACCTTAATGTGAAACGAGAGATTTCCGAGATTACATTCTCGACGAGAAGAGTTGTACGGCCACAGGTGCAGCGTGATGGGCGAGTCAAAATGGAGTGGTGTTGCACTCTCATGACGGAAATAGAAGGACTCTGACGTGCGAGATGACAGAATAAAAGTTAATCGGAACTCTTTCAAAGCCTCAAACTGACATCTTGATGGACAGCGTTGGTCAAGTTACCCATTAGGCTGACTACGTATATCAAAGCACATAACTTTCTACGCTTTAATCTTTCAACAATTCTACGTTTCAGAAGAAAAAAAAAACGTCAAATCTGAGTATCACAAAAAGAAGCTGCGAGAAAATGACAGATTGGGGGATTTGTTCTCGTACCTGGAGCTGGAAAACTCATAAAGTCTTCCAGTGGTGGAGAAGATGATGAGGGCTACTTCGGCGTCGCAGAGAACTGACAATTCGTGGGCCTTCTTCAGCAACCCGTTTCTACGCTTGGAGAAAGTAACCTGCCTGCTGGGGGTATTCTCGATCCGCCGGATCTGTATTTTGCCGCGTGCAACGGAGAACCGCTTCGTATAGATCGAATGTTTGGCGCCGGTGACCTTGTCTTTGCTGTGGGGCGGATGAGGGTCGTGAAGCACCCAGGATGGGTCATGGATAAAGCCGCCGGGAGATTGTTGGACGACGGAGCTGAGGTTGGACATGGCGGGGAGGAGGGCGTTTGAGTGATGGGAAAGGAGATGAGAAACTAGAGGGATTGAGAGGGAAAGCTTAAGATAGGAGTGGCTATGGCGGGGAGTTGGCTATGGCGAATCCAACTATGGAAAGCTTAATAAGATATAGGAATTGGCTATGGCGAATCCAAGTATTTAACGTCACAAAGACCTACGTAGTCTTTTGCTCACAAGGACCACCACACAAAGTGGCTTGGTGCCCTTGCCTCCCCTCTCTTATTTTGTCTTTTCTTCCACACAACATGACTTTACCTCCTCGTAAGTGGGGAGTTCCTCCCACGTGGTGAAGGATGTACAAAATGAAAGAATACTCTCATATTATAATTTACTTTGTCACAGCAGTGGTCAGATTTTAGTGGGTTGTGTGTAGCTGCATGATAGGTGAGTGCGGCCGCCCTCTTTTCTCTGGTCAGTTAAATCTCCACTCGGCGCTCGTGCATTCATCCCTCTCTCCTCCCACTTGCCAAGCAACTTGCACTTTCTTCGTTTTTTAAAAGCTCTTTTTTGGGAGCCCTTTATAGGTGAGACATGTACAAAGAGAGCGCGGGGCTCTACACAGAGAACAACGTCAATTATAGATTGTGTGGATAAATTGCTCCTCAAATTCTTGGAGAAAAAATAAAGTTGTTCTAAAAAATATCCACATCATCCCAAACCACCTCATTTCTGCAAAATACAAGTGTCACTGACGGTGTCTTTCCTCGACAAATGATTACCAAGGTTCCACCCTTGATAATCGAGATACATCACTTTCCTTACAAGCTGGTTCCCTTAACACGATATTAGTGATATATAAAAAATATCTCTTGGAATTGTTTCCCTTATTGTATCCACGTCCTCCCCTTTGTGACTAAGGTTTGTTTTATAACACGACTTCTGAGCACATTACACAAACTCGCAAGCTTTCTTTGCAATGGCCTATATAAAAGAAATTCTTGACTTAATTGTTGAAGACATTTATTGAGTAGTACTATCTCCACCTAGAGGCAACAAACATATAGAACAATTGAGCAAATTTATGCATTATGTGTGTTGAAGTTCCAGCCAACTCATACACCAACCATCGACAAGACATAATTTAGCTTGAAGGCTTAATAATAAAGATCATAGAAAAGGAAACATTCAAAACTTGCAACTTAAAACTATACTCTTTCCACTCTTGACTCATGAAAGGATTGAATATTCTTCAATCTTGAGGCCCTTATTTCATGGCATCATATACTAGAGAGGAACACAAGTGGCCTCGTTTGGTGAGTAAAGGTACATGAACACTTCGGCACATATTGAGGCAATAGTGTAAGATGACATGCCCTTGATCTATACAATGCCTTATTTGGATGTGACTCTTGTTGTTCTTAGGGACAAGCTCTTAGTTTTTTAGCTTTTCTAGTGTTTTTTAGAAAATGAGGAAACACCTTGGGGAATTGCACTTGATCAATCAGGTATCACTATGTACCCATTTCACGTTTTACAGGGGCATATTGAGAATGACTTTGGTCCACCTTACACTTGTAAATATAAGATATTTTCCTCTCTATGCCTCAAATACATCTTAAAAATTGAGGAAATTCAATATACTATATTTGTGCCACTCTACACATAAAATACAACACCATCTATTTTTTTTCAGAGGTTGCCCTTGAAAAAGGAGTGACAAAGTGGGCTATCCCACTATCCTCACCCTTTACAAATGATAAGCTAAAATGGCCAACTGTACTCTAAACTTGGAGAAAACACTAGCCATATTAACTTCTTTAAATGCTTATTTGCATCAAGGGAATGTTACTAAATGGTGCACAGCACATGAGAGACATATAAATCCTGTCTTACCATTTGACTTGGTGTGCTAGATGACTGGATTTGGATTTGTTAATCCAAAGATATAGGTTGCCAAAGTTTGGATCTTTTTGGCAATCAACATAGATTTGTTTTTAAAAAAAGCCATAGTTGCCTAAAATTTTGTCCCAAACCCAAATGTATGCCTAATTTTTCAAACTTTACCTTTAAAAAAAGACCATTAACCATAGCATTCTATTTTTGAATTACAAAAGAAGTGTGCACTAATCAATTGGAAGCATGTAATTATACATATTATGTACTCACCATTCAAAAGATCAACCCTTAAAATGGTCCATATATTTGAATCTAATAATTTATGGTAACATGATTAATTTTAATTACATTTGTTAGTCCTCCATTGTCTTCTACCATAGTGGTACATTAATAGTTTGTGAGCATGACTTTGGGAGGCATATGCCTTTGAGCTATCCACTTGAATTTTAATTCTCATTCATCACATGATGACAAACTAATTCTCTTGCATGAGTGTGAGCTTAACGACAAAATATCCCTTCCAAGAGAATAAAAAACCAAGATTTCTTTAAAAGGTTGCAACTCGGCAATGTTGATATATGCACTATATGATAATACAATATGCATATTAATAGGATATGAAGAGCCCTCCTCATGGCTAGATCCTGATCCTTTACCCTCACTACTCAACTTAACTAACAAAATGGATAGCGATCATGTTACGTCAGCCATAACCATGGAAGTTTGAGGAGCGGTTATGGTGAGGTGGGAGATCGAGAGGGCTCAGTAGTGCTTGATTAAAGGGAGCCTAGAGGGTTGGGGACTAGGAACTATCCTAGGCCTAGGCAAGAATGGGGAGTGCAAGGTTAACGTCCTTTATGGACATGTGGCATGCAAATGGGATTCAAATGGTAAGCATTGAGTTCAAGGGAGATTTCCAGAGAGAAGCTCCAAAAAGGAGCGAAGGTGGAAACAAGGGAGCACTCTAGGAAGTCATGGCTATGTGCAGAACAAGAGAATCCCTTGAAATCCTATCATTGGTATCAGAGAGGGTTGGGTCCATGCCTCTGTTGAAACTTTGGAGCAAAAGAGAGAGAAGACTTCGTGAAGTGAGTTAGAACCCGTGGGCTTCACGCAGCATAGGTGGTAAAGTTCTAATCATCAACTTGTGGCATCCATTCTACCTGAAATTGAGCCATAATGGAGCCAAAAATGAGGCTGAAGTAGCTTCCAATGGAACATGCTAATGATGAGATGATATGCACGGACTCAACTAAGATGTCCATTTTGTTGATAGCCAAACATTTGGGCAATTCCTTCTCCACTTGACCATGAAAGCAGCAAAACTAGTGAATTTTCAAGATGGAGAGACCGATTCGACAGTCAAATTGTGTCTACTCGCCTTAAGACACTATTCATAAGTGTCATGAAAGCTATTGGAGCATTTGTTAATCCAAATGGCATTACTTTAAACTGATAATGCCTATACCTAGTACAAAATGATGTCTTAGGGACATCCTTTTCCCTAATTCATACTTGGTGATATCCTGACCTTAAATCAATTTTAGTAAAATATTTTGACCCTTGCAATTAATCAAAGAGCTCATCAATGCAAGACATAGAATAGTTATTTTTTATGGTGATTTTATTTAGAGCAAGAGGAATTCTTGATTTGATACCTGCATATGTATCCAGGTTATGCGTAGACCCATAGCATCAATGGTTCACTTTACTACTTGACTTTCATTGACAACTACAACGGATATTGTTGGGTCTACTTTTTAAAAGAGAAATTTGAAGTCTTTTCTAAATTTCAAGAATTCAAAGCTATGGTTGAGAACCAAACATGCAAAAAGATCAAAGTCATGAGATTAGATAGAGGAGCTGAATACATATCTTCAACATTCATGCACTTTTGTAGAAGTAATGGCATTCAAAGACAATTCAGATGCGCAGATACTTAGCAATCGAATGCAAGAGCTAAAAGGAAGAACTGTACTTTAGCAGACAATGCTAGAGGAATGCTTTAGTGAGAAGGATCTTCCAAATCAATATTGGGCAAAAGTAATTTTCAATTTAAGCTACTTGCTTAACACTAGTTTGGTAGAAGGACATAAAAATGTCCTAGGACACTTTTATGTCCTGTCAATTTAGCAAATTTCTAGAATTATTCAAACGCATCGATAAGATATTTTGGCGTTTTGATTATTTTTTGTAATATCTTATATGCTGAAAAAAACTTGGAATTATTATGGATTAGAACTTGCACCTATTACTTTGAGTTCTACCTAAACTTTTAAGGTCAACCTAACACCGACATTTCAAGATGTTTTCTCAAGTTTTAGATAAAACAGCCATACTTCTTACCTAGAATGAGTTTTCTTAGAGTTTTTAAGTCCTAGTCTAAGGATAACTATAACACATATGTTTATATTTTCTTAGAACTAGATAATCATATTCATTATGATCTATGGCTTTAAATGTAATTTTAGTAAATGCTAATGTGGCAAGGGAAAAATCGATCTTTTACAAATTCTTTAACATGTTTAACAAGTTCCAAGCTCAACCATACTTATTACATGTATTCAATAGGATATTATGGAGTAGCGTGGGTTTTTAGCGGACCTAATGTCATGTGGAACACCAAATTTAAATCGTATATTGATTGTTCCTTGTGCTGTAATTCACGCTAAATTCAAGATAGAAGGGTTAAAGGATATGATAAGAACCTCAATACACTTAAAATTATCATATAATATGATAAGAACCTTAATGCACTTAAAATTATACTTATAGAGTGCCTCTAGTCATGAATGAGTGATACCAATTTAAAAAATTTATATGTAGAACACTTATATACATCATAATTCAAAACTATAAAAGTGATATGATGCTTTATGGCTATTATGTGTAGTATAAAAAGATGTTTATTTATGAAACGCGACTTATAATGCAACTTATTAGGTTGACCACTCTTGTTAACTGATAAATTAATCTTGCCAAATTGATTTTTAAACAAAGTTTTTTCACTCTTATGTGTTTGATATACTTATAAAGACTTTGTAAAAAATGCTAACTCCTTGAAGTCAATTTTATTTTTAGGCATACCAGATAAAGTTTCATATCTAAGTCCTGTTTGGATGATCGTGTTACCATACATTTGTGCGCATTTTGTAATCACATGTAATAGTTTTTTGTGCTCCTTATACTTTTAGATAATAGTCCTATGAGTCTACCTTTAGATCAAGAGAGGAAATCACCAAAAAACACATCTACAACAAGTTGTGATTTTTTTGCCAAAACCTCGAAAGGACACTTTTATGTCATGTTATTCTACCAAACTAGTGTTAATCGCCTTCCAACCAAACCGATTCAAGGTATGACATATTATGAGGCATTCACTGAATACAAGCCACACATTGGTCATCTCCACATATTTGGTTGCATTGCATATGCAAACATACACAACAATCATTGCAAAAAGTTGGATGTTAAGTCATAGAAATGCATAATGGTCGGCTATAGTGAAGAAAGCAAAGCATACAAGCTATACGATCCCATCAACAAAAAGGTCATTATCTACAAAGATATAATTTTTTATGAAGAATCAGAATGGAAACCACCAAATACACAGGAGATAGACACACAGATTATGCACTCACCTACAAAAAAAGTTGATGAAGAAGAGTAAGAATTGCCAAAGACACCCCGAGAAGAGCAACGACAACTCAAATGGTCCACTAGGGAAAGCAGACCACCAACCAAATTGAGATATGCTCAGAAAGGAAAAGAAATTCATATTGAAACTACCAATTATGCTCTTATGACTACCATCATGGCTATAGACGAGAGCCAATGTACTTCAAAGATGGAGTTGACAAGCCATAATGGCAAACTGTCTATGAATGAAAAAATACAGTCTTTGTACAAAACCATTACTTGGGAATCATGTGACCTTCGACCAGGAAAGAAGGCCATAGCGAATAAATGGGTTCAAAAATTGAAGTACAATCGAGATGGAAGCATTGAAAGGTACAAAGCCAAACTAGTTGCAAAGCTTTTGCACAGCAATATGGTCAAGACTATGATGAGACTTATGCTATAGTAGCTAAGATGGATTCCATATGGTTCTTGATATCACTAGTGGCACTCAGCAAATGGAATGTGTACTAGCTAGATGTTAAGAATGCTGATCACAATGGTTACCTAAACAAGGAAGTGTACATGCAACAACCAATAGATTATGTTGAACCAAGGAAAGAGAATCAGGTTTTTCTTCTCAAGAAAGTCTCTATAGCTTAAAGCAATTGCCCAAAAGTTGGTACATCAGAATCGACAAGTACTTTTCTAATTCAGGATACATGAAGTCCAATGCAGGTCATACTCTCTACTACAAAGTTCAAGGAGAAGCCATTCTATTGCACATTTTTATGTAGATGATGTGATTGTGACCAGAAGTAATGATAACTTCATCAACAAGCTAAAACAAGACATATCTATAGAGTTCGACATTAAAGATCTTGGACTTATGCACTATTGTCTTGAAATTGAGCTCTAGAGAGACTTAGAGAGCATCTTCATGAGTTAGCTAGAATATGTTGATAGTCTCTTGAAGAAGTTTCATATCACAAATTGCAAGATTGTAGCCATTCCCATGGAACAGAGTTTAAAAGTAAGTCTATTTACATAGTTTATGGCAAATCCAAAATAGTCTCACTAAAATGCAGCTAAGATTGTCTACATTAGAGGTACAAGAAAGTTTGGAATAGAATAGAGAGGAAGTAATCAAGATTGCGTGGATAATATGACAAATGACTATGTAGGATATCATGAGACCAAAAGATCCACACAAGGATATGCATTTTCCCTTCTCCTCCTCCCTCCTTCTCCCTTCTCGCCCTCCCTCCTCATCCTTCCTTCTCCTCACTCCCCCTCCTCCCTTCTCATCCCTCCTCCTCCTCCCTTCTTCTCCTCCCTCCTCCTCCCTCCATCCTCTCCCTCTCCTCCTCCCTCCTCCCTCCCTCCTCCCCTCCCTCCTCTCCTCCCTCCTCCCTCCAATTCTCTCCATCATCTCCATCCTCTCCATCCTCCATCCTCCATCCTCTCCATCCTCTCCTCCCTCCTCCCTCCATCCTCTCCTCCCCTCCCTCCTCCTCCCTCCATCCTCCTCCCTCCTCTTGCCTCCTCCTCTCTCTCCTTCCCCCCCATGCTCTTACACCTTCTTTCTCTCCCACTCCTATGCTCCCCCTAAACCCTTAGTCCCTCAACCTTTGACCTCCATGATCTATGAGGGAGATGAGTTCTCCACCATGTACTCTACACTAAACCTTGGATCCTCCTTCTAACCCTTACACCCCCCCTGAACCCTGAAACTGTTTGAAACTTTGAAACTCCTTCTAAAACTTGAGCCTCTATCTAACCCTTAAACTTCTCCTAAACACTTCAAACCCCAATGAAGTCAAAAGCCTTCATTACCCCAACCATGATGATGCATGTTCCTTTCACACATGCATGCACTATGTTTGGTTACTGCACGTAAGCCTACATCTCTCACCGAAATACGACCTCAGGTCCTAAGCTACACTTATACTACAAATGACAACACCAAAATATCTATACATGACAAAAAGCCTCGGAACCCTACATACTAAGACTACCCTTCTCTTCCTGCAGAAGCTATGGGAAAGAGAAAACATTTGGTGCCATTGTCGGGGAGACTAGCATCCCAAGTAACGAGTAAACATATGCAAGTATGTGTAGAAAAAAAACTACTACAAAATTTCATGAACATAACACTCAACAAGGGCAAGGAGACTAAATTTTTTTTTCTAGCTGTAGCCAAACATATCAACCCCAAGCATCAGCCTTGGGTTACTACCTTAAGAAATTTTATTTATTTCTTAAAAATAATCCACTTGAAGAACAAATCAGGCTAGGTAATGGATACAAATGCGTAGAGCTTACAATTTGGAACATTTCACCTTTTTACAAAAGAGCGATCTGAGTTAACCATGAAAAGTTATGGCCCGAGAAGTGTTTAGAGTTTGACCCTAACCCTACACCCATTCCTATAAAAACCCACTCCACCCTCTCATTCTTCTTCTTTCACATCTAGCCTCCATACTCTTCCCCATTACTAGCCCTATGCAAGACCCTCCTCCCTCTCCACTAGCCACCACCCTACTCCCATCCTCACATGGTGAGTTATTTTGAGCCCTTCTCGCCAGCGATAACCTAAACATTTCCCCACCGTCCATTCGCCCTCAACAATCCTGTTACATCAAGAAAGACTTGGAGAGCATTAAGGTGACCATCTCCTCCTCAATTTTGAATTTTTATCAAAGTTTTCCATCCATCAAGTTTCCACCACCGCCCCCGTCCACCCTCCCCTTTGCCCTTGACCCGCCCCTCCCCCCCCTCCCCCTCCCCCTCCACCCCCCACCTCCCCCTCTACCCCCTCCAACCCCCTCCTCCCCCCCCCCCACCTGCCCCCCTTCCCACCCCCCACAAACCTCCCCACCCCCCCTTTCCCCCAACCCCCCCCCGATCCCCCACCCTCCCTCCCACCCCCCCTTCCCACCCCCGCCCTCCTCCCCCCCCATCTCCCCCCCCCTTTCCCCTCCACCCCCTGTTGAGATATCGAACTCCACTCGTGATATGCCAGGGTGATCGTTGTGCAGTCATGTCACCGACTTGTTAGCTGCAGATGCGGTTGGTACACCGCCCATGAATAATAGCAGGATGACAGCTATCTTTATGTACTCTAGTTAGTGGCTCGGTTAGTATGCCACCTAGGTTAGTTGAGTTTGGTTTGAGACCCACATATAGGGTTCATTTATTCCTTTTTGTAAAAGAGAGTTTTTGGCTTTCACAACTAAGAAGAGGAAAACTGTTTTCAGCCTCCACCTTTATGTGTATTCCCCCATTGTGTATGTGACAAAGCTACAAGTGAGACTCCTTACCTCTCTCCCTCTCTCTTTACATGGTATCAGAGCTCGGTTCGTGGTAAGGAGCTCAAGGAAGCAAACCAAGCTCGCAGTGTCTTGGTAAGAGGATCAGTGTTACTTTCCTTTTTTGAGTTTGGGAGCAAATCTCTGCAGGTAGCACAGCTAAAAAGTACAAGAGTGCATTGTCTCAGATTGAGATGCCCTTCACAGTGCGGCAAGAGGGTGGTATATTATTTTTTTGATTTGAGGCCGTTTTGGGGCTCGTTTTAGTGGTGGAAGTTTTTCTGTAGGCACTCAGAAAAGTGGCCTATTTTGGCTGTGCGACCATTGTTCTGCAGGTCGGTGAAAAGTTACCGATAAAATTGCATCGTATGCCTATGCGCAGAGATATTTGGAGTGACAGTATCATTCTTATTGCCTGTTGATGCAAAATCGTCACTAGGAAGTGACTATGTGGTCAAATACCACTTTCGTCAGTTTTGCAGATTTGCCTTGTGAGGCAGAAGTTGTGTTTTTTGTAGTGACTGAATATTTTGCAGTGTTCTGTAATGGCGTCTGACTCTCTTTCACAGATTGTCACTGAAAAGCTTGACAAGAACAATTTCCAAGCATGGAAGTTTAGAATGACGAATTTATTTATGGGAAAAGGCTATTGGGAGTTCATTACAAGAAATGAAGAAGAAGCAGTTCTTCCTAATGTTCTCAATCAACAGGGAATGCAGGCATTTAAAGGCTAGCATGAGAGAGCCATAAAAGTTATGTACAGCTGTCTATTAGTATTTCAGATTCTATGATTGTGCATATTCAAGATGTAAGCACGCCAAAGGAGGCGTGGGATACTTTGGCAAAAATATACAGCACAAATACGCAAGCCAGGAAAATGCAGCTCAAGCAGGAGTTGCACAATGTGCATAGAGAAAATACATTGAGCATCAATGACTAACACATGAAGGTGAAGAAGATTGCAGATGCACTTGCTTCCATTGGGTCGCCAGTGGAAGATGATGATTTAGTTTCTATGACCTTGAATGGTCTAAGAAAGGATTATGCACAGTTCCGGACATCCATTGCCGTTCATGAAAAATTTCCTGATTTTGAGGAGTTGATTGCTTTTCTAATTTCTAAAGAGCAGAAAAATGGTGGAGCATCTTCTTCAGGAGGAACTTTAAAAGAAACTCTTCTACTCAAATGCTGGAAGAGGTAGAGCCAGGGTTGAGCAGGCCGTGGAGGCCATGGCAGAATTCAGAATATGTAGCAAATTCAAGAAATGACAAGTCATGCAAAATGGGTGCAGATGCAAGGAAAATGGAAAAACCAGGATTTGTGGAGATTGGTGACGATACTGCACATCCTATTGTGCAGATTGGTAAAATTCCTTTGTCTAGGCAGGATGGAAAAAAGAAATACCTGTCTAATGTATTTCATGTTCCGAACATCACCAAGAACCTGGTTTCTATTGGTCAAATGGTTGAGCAGGGCTTGCAGGTCAGATTTAATCCTCATGGATGCTTTATTGAGGATATGAAAAATAAAGGTCGCTTGATAGCAAAAGGGAAGAAGAAGGGTAGGATGTTTTCGTTGGATGCGGACATTCTTGAATTGAGTGTAGCAATGTTTGCACATGGGACCGGTGTAGTTGCAAATATTGATATCTGGCATGAATGCATTGGTCATGTTAATGTACAGCGACTTAAGTTAATGCAGGCCCAAAATATTGTTGCAAGATTTCCCAAGTTCAAGGTTGCAGAAATGCATAAGATATGTGAAGCCTGTCAATTTGAAAAATAGGCAAGGAAACCATTTCCTAGACATGTTTAAGAGAGTAAGAGGCAATCCACTCTGATGTGTGGACTACTAAAGCTGCATCTATTGGAGGCTGTCATTATTTTGTCACTTCTATTGATGACTACAGCAAAAAAGTTTGGGTATATCTTATGAAAAAGAAAAGTGAAGTGCTTGGGCATTTCAAAGCCTTTAAAGCTATGGTTGAAAAAGAAATAGGCTTGCAAATAAAATGTCTAAGGTCAAACGGAGGGGGAGAGTACCTCTCAAATGAGTTTGCAAGGTTCCTGCAAGAGCATGGCATAAAGCAGCAATATTCATGTAGTCATATCCCACGACAAAATGGACTTGCAGAAAGGAAAAACAGGCATATTGGAGAGGTATCTCGTGCCATGCTCAATGAAAAAGACCTACCAGATTTTTATTGGGCTGAAGCAGTTGCTACAGTAGTCTACATAATGAACAAGACTCCCACTGCAGCAATACATGGCATGACACCAGAGGAGAGGTATACTGGTAGGAAATCAGATATTTCTCATTTGAAAGTTTTTGGTTGCATTGCCTATGTTCATGTGCCAGATGAGTTGAGATCCAAGTTGGATCCAAAGGCTGAGAAGTGCATCTTTATTGGTTATTCTCTGCAGCAAAAAGGGTATAGATGCTATAACCCTTCTACTCGTAAGTTTATAGTAAGCAGAGATGTTGTTTTTGATGAGATGAGTAGCTAGTATAAACTAGTAAATGTGGTTGATGATGTAGATGCACAAAACGGTAACGCTGCACAGAATTCACAGCAGCAATCACAAAATATTAGTGGACCTATAGTGTCCTCTAGCACTCGTTCACATACTTTGCCATGGACAAGCAGATTGAGATCAGAGAATCTTCTCAAAGCAATGCAGATAGTATATAATTTTGGTATCACCAATTGTGTCCCTCTAGAACCATCGAACATGGTTCTACACTAGTGAGGCATGTGCTCTAAATTGTTATCCACAAACTCTTGCATTAGAGTCCTACCCATACTTATGTGCTCCCTGCTTCTCCTCACAATTCTTTTATTCCCATGCACATATCTTTGTGCATACTTATCAAATAGCTCCTTGTATTACTAAAATGATGTCTTTGGTACTCTATGCATCTATTACCATGCTTTTCAACACACAAGCTGACATTTACCCTAAAATTTTAGCATATCCTCTTTGCCAGCCATTGACAACATATCATATACAAAGTTTGTACGAGATTATAAGGAGATGACACAAAAATTCTTCCTTGTTGTCATTAACATGTATTGATTAGCATGTTGGAAACATATCCTATACAAAGTTTGTACGAGATTCTAAGGAGGTACCCTCTTAGAGAGCCATTGACAACATATCACATACAAAGTTGTTATGAGATTCTAAGGATATTTCCTAAAAAATGCTTCCTTATTGTCATTAACATGTCTTGATTAGCACATTGGCAACTCTTGCACTCAAAGCAATCAATGGAAGAAACCTGTTGCACTAACTCCAATCACATTTTGTATGTTGATCCTGGAGTCTCTCTTTGCTTAGGCTTCCTCTTCATGAACGTGTACCTTCCCTTTTTTCAAAGTGGAGCAACATACATTTCCAATATACCATTGTTGACCAATTCCAATATACCATTGTTGTAGTTTGTTCTTTATTCCAATATCCACACCAATGCAATGATTTGTTCTTTGTTTCTAATACCCACACAAATGCATTGTAGTTTGCTCTTTCTTCCCAATACCCACACCAATGCAATGTAGTTTGTTCTTTCTTTCCAATACCCAAACCAATGCAATGATCTTCCAATAGATCAAAACTAACAGAGTCATTTGGGAAAACATTAAAGTTTACACCTTCCCTAATAGTGTGTGTAGTGCTCTCATCCCAAAATACAACCCTTTCCTCCTTCCAAGATTCATGAATGGGGTTGTCAATTTCCAATGAAGAAACTGACATTTCCTCAATAGAAGGTTGCTCATGCTCACTTGCAATCGCCCCTTTGAGATATTAGTTCATCTAAAGCAACACTGTCTTGCTATAGTGAGATATTAGGCCACTTGACAACAATCCAAATTGCTTCACCAATAATCATTGCATCCACAGTGGGAAATGGCAAGGGGTTTCATTATTGATACAATTGTCCACTCTCACCGCCGATACATTATCTATCACAATCTTTACACCACTACTATTACCCATTTGGATCAACAACACAAATTGCACCACTTGCAACCACTTCATTCCTCACCAACATCTTAACCTTGTCCCCCTAATTAATTGATTCTATGTTTGTAAGAAAATCAAGGTTTTCCTAAGTAGGTTTCTCTTTCTTTGGCAATTTTTATTTTGGGTTACTTGATGGATCTCGTTATCTTTATTTACCTTCATGAGCATGTAGCATAATAGTACATTTATTTAACGGAGGTGGTTGTCGATGAGTCATCCTCATCGTTTAGATGACAATTCCTTTTTTGTGTTTTTCTATTTGTTATGTTAATTCATTCATTCTTGTTTTTAACTGTGTGCTTTTTGATTTTGGTAGCTATGATGGAGTTTGTATATCTTAATGGCCTCTAGAAAGGAACTATAAGAGATGAGACATTGGCCGTATGATTTTCCACCTTCGATTGATGCTTATTTGTTGCACCATCTATCTCTTACTAGTCTTTTCTTTCCTAGATTTGTCTTCCACTAAGTGTTTGAGGACCTCTCCCTCTTGGGATCTCTCTAGTTCTCAAGCTCACGAGCGATGTTCTTTTGAGGCAGAGTCCCTTTGCTCATCATTAGACATATGTCTTCAAGGATTTGATGCCCTTGCTATGAAGCCCTCAAAACTATTGAAAATTGTGTTGCTTACTCCACTTTGGGTTCCTCTTACTTGAGACTGGATCTATCACCTCCCTTCTTCTTCTTCTTCCTAGTTTCTTGTGTTTGTTGTTTCAAAAATTCTAGCCTTCTTGCCTTATTAAAGTCCTCGTCATTTTGGTTTATTGATACATAAGGCCTCCGCAGGTCATCATGATCACTCCTTTCACATCTTGCACCATCCCTTGTTAGTGCCTACTCCATTCCTTCTCTTGATTCGATCCCTCTATCCCTCAGAGGGGTTGTCATGACTGTGGTTGACTGGGGTATAGATGACGCTTTGAGTGTCAGTTGAGATTTCACTCTATGTACCTGCTCTCCTTTTATGGCTTTGTCATCTCATGTTATAGCTTGTTTATCTCCACACACATGTGTTCTCTCTCTCTCTCTCTCTCTCTCTCTCTCTCTCTCTCTCTCTCTCTCTCTCTCTCCCTCCAATAATCAAACGAGATTCAAATCAAATGTTTATTTTTAATTTCAAATTACAAAATAATTTAAAATTTAAATTTGAAAGTTGAAACTTGAATTTAGGTTTGAAAATACTTTAAAATCTAAAGTAATTTAAAGTTTGAAATAACATAAAATTTGAATTTGAAATTGAAATTTGAAAGTTAAATGCAAACTTGAAATTATTTGAGATTTACAATAATTTGAAAAAAGTTAAAATTGTGAAATGTTTTTAAATTTGATATGGAAATCCTTGTTTGATATGAGACCATATAGCTTGCATAGGGATCAAATCTTATTGCATAGCCCGATCATATCTTATTGCATAGGGAGTATAATTTGTCCTTGTGTGATATGTATGTAACTTGAAAGAGACCATAGAGCTTCCATATGACAACAAATATTGTAGTATATAAATGGAGAATGCTACTTGTGCCTTTTCCCACAACCTCCTATGAGGTTCGAGGTTCTAGGAAATGGCAATAATGTCATTCTCCATTTATGTATTGAATTGATCCACAATGATAAGGCATATTTTTCATCATCAAAAGCAGATCCTAAAACACGAGTTTCTTAGTGTTAAAAAGTACTTGAATGCTTAAGATAAAGGAAACTTGGAGGGTGGTATTTATAAATCCTTTGGCCAAAGGCTAATATCATGGAATATAAGATAGTAGATGACCTGGCATCTAGTTACATCCAAACTAGTTTGTGTGAAACATTACAAAATGAGATAAAAAGGGAGCATGATAATTGAATGTACTTACATGGAAAATAAAATGAGGATGAAGTTTTCCTCCATGTTAAGCTCAATAACATAAAATTATTTATTTGGGCAAGATTGGAATTCTCATAATTGCAATGGGGAGAATGGCACTAGTGTCATTCCCCACCTACTATGAGGTTCTTGGAGAACTTGTTATGGGAGAAGAGAAAGTGTAGGAGTAAGGCTTGGGATAAGAGAAGGGTAATGAGAGTGGAACTTCAAGGCACAATGGAAGAAGGAACGGAATGTGCAAGCATAAGGCTGAGGATAGGAGAATGGTAATGAGAGTGAAACTCCAAGGTGAGATGGAAGAAGAGTGTGAGAGTAAGCACGAGGATAGGAAAATTCTAATGAGAGCAAAACTCTAAGGTGAGATAGAAGAATAACAAGAGAGGAATTTAAGAAAGTGTAGACTCATAATGCGAGATGAAGAATTTAAAATAAAGTGATTGAACTAAAATATTTTGAATAAAGTAATAAAGTGATTGGATAATGCTAATAAGAGAGGAAGAGATGGAGAAGAGATGTCTCTTCTCATTTTGATTATCTACAATTATCAAGATTATCCATTTCATTATCTGTGATTATCAGTACATCATTACCTACATCCTCTTTGTCATTATTTGTGTATGCTATCTTGGGAGCCATCAAGAATCAGAATTAATATCATCTATGTCATTATCTCCAATTCTCTTATGATCCACCTCTTTCTTTTCGTGATAGTTAGATCATCTTGCAAGTGAAAGTGTGCCATGCAAGCCTTTCTTCCACTTTTTGCTAGACATTTGTAGATTTTGGAATGCTTTAGATGATGAGAGGACCTGTGGATTTTATTGCTCTTCTAGCATGAAATGCAAAAGTCTCTTGGAAGTCCCCCTTATGTTATCTTGTAGGAGCGAGTGATCAGGATATGCACTCTGTATGTAGAGCAGGAATGATTGAGGCATTGGATCTTTAATCTACATTCTCTCTTACTTCTGTTTGTTGCATACACACCATTGTAGATCTTCAATTTGGAGGCATATATTTTTTCATAAGTGCTATGCATCTCTTCCTTGTTTTCTTTATTAACAAAAATGACAATATTATAGATTCCCACCCTAGTAATGGTGGTATATTTTATTCTATTGATGAATTGGCAACAAATATCATTGGAAGAAACCTCATCAATGAAGAATACTTGGGGCTTATACCATCTTGATTCATCAAGTAGAAAGTCCTCATTTGAAACTCTCTTGTATGCTACAACCTTTCCATATCTGAAGTGATCTTCATGTTGAATTGAAATCCATGGTTGAGATCCCTTGATATCCTCATTTGGTGCTCGTTTGCCAACTTATCAACATGCACAATCACATATTGTGGGATTTGGGCTCTCATGTATGAGGTAACTACTTTCGACCCATCTTCCTGGTTATTCATCCACTTATGTGCCCATGCCTTTTCCTTAGTTGTGGATAAAATGGCTATATGCTTCACAATACTAGGGTCAATATTGCATTGACCAATAGGAATATCTTTTTTTTAATAGTAAATATCTTATCACACTGTCCACTGCATCACGTTTCACCTGTACATTGATGCACTCCTCCATGCAATGATCTTTGTCCTTCTTGCCAAGAAACCATCTTTTCTTGAGGAGTTTCTCCTCTACAATGGTTACATAAGTGTCTCGAAAATATTTTAGGGGGCCTCACATTCTTTTCGTCACCTCTTTTTACTCAACCTTTGACTTTAGTAATAGAAAAAAGGGACCTTCATAAGTCACATCATTCCTCTTGTATGCATGGTAGACCTCCAGAACTTGTAACACCTCATTGGGCCAAAAAACAATACTTGTGTAGTTTGCATGCTTATCTCTTGCTACCTTAAAGCTTGCGAGAGATTCCTTCCATTCTTGATTGCCCCTTGGTACAATTGCACTTAAACATTTACATAAATTTACCAATGTGATTGCATCTGCTTTTGCGGTAGTTCTCTTCAAATGCATTGCTGGAGAAACAAGTGTCATCCATAGACACATCGATATCATTAGGATTTCCAATGTCGAGGTTACCTTACGCTTTGCAAAAATATCTTGATTCATCCTTTTAGACTCAATCTATAAAAATTCAAGGAAAGAAACTTCAAGATTTGCTCTGCAATCTCTTCTGGACTCCCTTGCTTGTCCAGCTAGTTCTTTGCAAGCATAAGGCAAACCATAAATTAACTCAAATTTACAATGTCCTAATAAAAATTTCCTTCTCCCTTTCAAAACTCTCTAGGAATTTTCCTCCTCACCCTATTGGTGCGGGATTTGTTAAAGGTATTGTGTAAATGATTGGGTGAATGTCTCCTCAAAATGTGTAGGTCCTTCAAACATAACTCCATTGTCATGGATGCCTATCTTTGGATAGATCATCATTGGCTACATTAGAGACCGCTGATTTCTTGCCATCCACTAAATCCTTGAACATCTGCATTTTCAATATTCCTTTTATTGGTGAAAATGCTTGTTGCCTCCACATCCTGAGCATTCGCAGCATGGGTCCTCTGTCCCCATTTATATCCCACAACATCTTCCGTGATTGTCTCATTAAGATAGATTGAGGTTCTTTATTGACATGATCTCATCTTTATCTTCTTTGACTTCTTGATTGGACTCTTCTTCTTCTTTCTCTTCTCTTTCATGTTCCTATTTCACCTGAAGTCTCTTGACGGAGGAACATTATCTTTTTTTGGAGGTAGCCTTTGGAATTGTGTCCCTTGTTGAGATATAAGGCTCAACATCATGTGATCATATGTGCATAGCACCATCATGTGATCATCTGTGCATAGAACTAACCCAATAGAGTGCTATAAAGGAAAGGGTTAGATGCCCTAACCCTAACCCTAAGTGGGTTTGTATATATTCTACATTTTCAACTAAATCTAGTGTACAGTTAGTCATTTTTGGTGTGCTCTCTAGTTGTGCCCTCTCTCCTCATCTCCACTCTTCTCCTCTGCCCTCTTCATATTTTGTCATGGGATTAGAGGTCCCTTGCCTTTTGCTGAGGCATTGCGATTCTTGAGAGAGTGAGAGTGATTGAGAGATCGAGAGTGTTCTTGAGTGATCGCGAGGATTCTCTTCCGTTGAGAAAATTTCCATTTTCTCAATAGAATTTCCGTCTATTTGAGAAAATTTCCGTTTAGTTTGAGTGTGCTCTTCCGTTGAGAAACTTCATCCATTGCATGTTTGTAAACTCCCTTCATTCTTATTGTGGGAGAGAGATTTCTTCTTTTTGAGTGAGAGAGAATTCCGTAATAGTTTCTTGAGAGACTATGAGAGATATATATTTTTGTCATAGATTTCCGTCATTGTGATAAAAAGAATTGAGAGAGAGATAGTGATTTCCGTCATTTCCTGAGTGCTCCGCAAGCACCTAGCTTCAACAAGCAAGCAGGACTGCAGCTCCTGCAACTCCTACAGCTAGCACTAGCCACACAAGGTGGCTCATCCTCAAGCGGCGTCAAGAAGATAGTCTACAACAACCTCTCCAAGGGCCGTGACTCACTACCGGCTTCTTTGCAACACCCAAGGCTTCAAAGCCTTTATCGCAACGACTTCTTTTTGCCATACCTTTTCATCAACAGAGGCCATAGCTCCTTCCACTCTGACTCCACCGCTCATCTACAGCGCCGTGCCTTGCCAAACAACTCAAATCCAAAGCGCTCTGCAACAACAGCTCTCCAACGCCACTCCATCAATAGCGAGCTACGCTCCTTCAATAGCCATGCATCCGCTCCAAGCCTAGCCCACGGCGCCTATACTACAGCCTCAGCGACTACGACTTCCTCTCTACTGACACCAGTAGTAAGCTCCTCCACTGCACCGCTTCTTCAACAAAAGCAACAACTCCAAAATGTGTGCCTCCTACGATATAGCCATAGGTTGCAGTAGAGACGACCACAACAAGACCAAATAGCGTCTCCAGCCTCTCCTGTAAGGCGACCGTGACACAGCCACAACTTTGGCTACAGCCTCGATCGGGCATCACCAGCTCCTTAGCACCCAGCTTGCTCCAAGCAAAGGGTGTTCTAGCGCCTTCTAACAGCACTCACAACACCAAAGCTGCACCCGAATGCCTGGGCCACGGGCCTCTATAGCAGCGTACAAAACGGCCGCCTTCATCGACTCAGACTTCAAAACCTAGCGCCTCCTCAACGAACACCGACTCCTCAATGAACGACTGTATGCGTCAGGCTCCCAACATGCTCCATCAACTCCTACAATGAACCCTCTAAGGTTTCGACAACAGCACTGCATCGACCGGCCAACCGTCCAAAGCCTCACGAGCTTCAACGCCTCACATGTAACTCTCAGGCAACTTAACAACGAGGTCGCAGCTCCGTCGATGGAAATTCGGTAGGGTCGAAGGAATCATCCAGAACGTGGTAGGAGCCTATCTGGATAGGGTTGGTCAGCATTGGACACGTGGCAAATAAGCTCCACCTTGGGTCAGGTCACATTGACCCTAGTTAAGTGGGTTGGTTGGATTTTTACCACACGGTAGATAATTTCTAAGTGTGGTTCGGTCAACTGGACCATAGGCTAGCCATATCATTAGCTGCTTGCCACATCAGCAGACCCAGCTACCACGTCCTTTGTGACATGTCATTTGGCATGTCACCTGGTCCATGTGGACTACCACATCATCAATCCAATCATTAGTGCCATGTGGCACTTTGACCCGTACCAGGCACACTGACACTCTATAAGTGTTGCATCACCATAGTGCTCCACTGGCACACTTGTTGCTAAGCACAGTGCCACATCATCACTGCACATTTTACTCTTTTTTGCCCCTCCACCTAGATCAAGCTGTATCTCTTGATCCGAGAGGAATTTGAGGGTGCTACAAAAAGGTGAAACGATTGATTTTTTGTGCTCTACATGCTCATCACATCATGCATACATTTTGGTGCAAGTATCACTCACTTTTGAGCCTTGCCAACAATGATAAATCCACTTCCTACATGCACATCAGCCTCTACATCAACGCATCTGACCCATCACATAAAAAGAACCAAAGAAAAGAAATTATTTGATGTTCTTTCATCGATCGATGGTTGGTATAGATCTAGATCAGAGTAGACTAGATCGCCATAGAGGGGACGCTTTGAACTTTCCCAAGTTGCCAATCTAAGCCATGCCCAAAAGTCCCGACTAGTTCCTACTTGGAGTCAATTCCTATGCTCACATATGGTTTCACATCATCACATTACCTAAAATATGACATTCATCAGTTCAGTGAGCAGACTTCAGAGTGTTTAGAGGCATTGCCAATTGATCAGTGGGGCAGATAGCACATGATTTGATTTCACACACACATGCCATCATTGTAAAGCCTATTTGGCTATTTCATGGCATTGTGCACATCATTTCAGCCTTGTAAAGCCTCTTGGCTATTCCCGGCATCATTTTCCACAAGCCTTGTAATTCAGATCGGATTATATATTGTAGTTCTACCTTCACCAACAATTCAGATTTCACTTGCTATAGTCAGTGTTTTGTCGTTGATTCAGATAGTGATTTTCACGATACTTTGAGTACAATCCTTACACCATGTCTACGACTAGCAACCTCAATCTGGAGGCATCTGTTAAGCTAGACAACTCTAATTATGGCACATGGAAATACTGAATGGAGACCATTCTTGTACTTCAAGAAAAATGGGAGTATGTCAATGGATCTACAGCTAGACCATTGGACGATTTAGCCAGTAGTAGCTCTACTCCACCTATTGTCACAACACTAGCAGTGGGATCTACAGCAAGATCTCCAGCTACACAAATAGTTTCCGCACTTATAGCAGATCCTGCCATTGCCTGAGCACACGAAAAATGGGATAAGAAAGATAAGTATGCATATCATTTGATCAAGCACAATGTGCAAGATGTCATGCTAGGACAGCTCAACACCATCAAGCCATCAAAAGAAGCATGAAATATGTTTGCAGCTCTCTACGAGTCCAAGAACACTTCCAGAATTCTCACACTAAGAAACCAAATCAACCAAAGTTTCTGCAACAGTAGCGAAACCAGTCATGCTTATGTACTTCGGATCAAAGACTACAACAATCAACTCGCAGCCAGCAAGAGAGACTATGAACCCTGCAGAAATGGTTCAAGTCATCCTGAATGGACTAGGAGAGGAATACGAGAATCTAATCCAAAGTATTGCCATTCAATGACAAATTCCGACATTGGAAGACCTCCGATCAATTTTACCTAGTGAAGAACTCAGGACTCAGGCCATTCATGCACGCAAAGGTCATTCTAATGATCAGGCATTCATCGCTTCAGATAGAAGCAGAGGCAGAGGTAGATCACAACAACACAAAGCAACTATAGACGCGCTTGGTAGATGCGCAAAATAGCAGGCGTGTCTATAGGCGTTGCTTTAGTAGAGGAATTACGGGCGTGTCTAAAAGCGCATCTAAAAGCTCGTCTATTTACGCGTGGATTAACGCGTCTACTTGCGCGTCTAAACTGAGAAAATACGATCATGTTTATCAGCGTGTCTATATGCGCGTGTATTAGTGCGTTTATTGTGCGTTTACATTGAGAATCAGACGCGTATTTAGACGTGTAGATAGACGCAAACCAGAGAATACAGAAAGGGAGATTTTGGTGTACATCATTGCTTTCCAAACATTGCCCATGATTACCAATGCACATAATTTTTTGCAAGCCTACATATACAAGAATTAAGTGAGATGAGGAGAATGAGACAATATGTAAAATAGTTTTGCTAATATCAATTATGGGGCTACGGTTCAATCTCATCCTCAATGAGATCAACCCTTGCCAAACTATCTACTTCAAATCCAAACAAGTGTTTAGATCTACAAATACATTCAACCCACTACTACTTGTGCCACTCATGTGCTCATCGAAATCAGCATCTCGAATGGTAGGCTCGTCCTCACGGGTAATGGCCTCAATATCTATATCTCCTATCTCATGATCATCCTCCTCTCTCATATCACGGTCATCATCATGTCCATGGCCATGATCATCCTCCATACGCTCCATATTAGTAAATGTATTATACATCACTTTGGAACGTGGCATAATAGGTATGACATGCCACCATCTATTATTACCCACCATTGGTTGATAGACAACCTAATTCAAACACAAATACAATCATGTTATTTTTCTTGCATCAAATATTTAAAAGCGAGTATTTTTATATGTGTGCACAGTACCTGTTCACATTGTTGCGGTAGTACTAGTGTGTCCTTCCTACTTTGCCAAAACTTTGTGGAGTCAATAGTTACAAAGCCACTTGCATGGCGTTTGATTGTTGCATTAGGGCCTCTTTCCACCACGTCCTTAAACCACTTTACATCCAAAACATACACAAAGAAGCATCGAAAGTCAAGCATAATAATATCTTGGATTATGCCACAATAATCATCCATGACTCCATTGGCTCACTACAAGGCATAGGCCATTTTCCGACGGAAATACCGACGCTTTTTACATTAAAAATTTTTTTTTTCACGGGCGCAAAGGTCGCTATAAAAGTCGTTATAATCGTCGGAAAAGGAGCGTCGCTATAAACCGTCGCTATATAGCGACGCTGTTAATCGTCGCTATATAGCGACGATGTAAACGTCGCTATATAGCGACGATATAAACGTCGCTATATAGCGACTCTGTTAATCGTCGCTATATAGCGACACTGGTAAACGTCGCTATATAGCGACGATTAACAGAAGGTAAAAAAAATGGTTAGTGGGGCTAAACAGGGCCAAAAGGAAGCCCTGTTTAGCCCCACTAACCATTTTTTTTTTTTTGTAATTACAAAAGAAAGTTTTTTATAACAAAATTTCCCTTGCTTGCAGGGTGATACAAAATTGTTCTTGTGAACGATGAGGAAGAAATGCATATACATATACAACTGTGTTTGAAACAAAATTACCCTGTGAAAGGGCGATACAAAATGGCTCTAACGAGCGGATATGAAAAATGCTACTACCACTACTAATCCGAATCCGAATCCGAATCGTCTTGTTGGGCTGTTCCCTGGTCCTCGGCACCTGCATCTTCTCCCTCGTCCCCGACACCTGCGTCTTCTCCTTCGTCATCGGCACCTGCGTCCGATCCTTGCCCCTGTTGATCGCTCGTCTTTGATGATGGGACGCTTGAGCTTTGACCCTGAGACTGAACCAAATAAATCGAAAATTAGATTGGAACTTAAATTAAAAAGTGAGATTACAAGCAGGAGTAAACTTATACCGTGCGAGCAGCCACCTCAGCCCAATCGACTGTCGCTCCCATTGCCTCTTGCTCAATGAACCACGGCTTGGTTCCTATCCGAAATGCGCGCCGCGTCTCTGCATCCGTAGGAAGACGACCCATCGCAGCTTGCTGTGGATCCAATTTACGAGAGTTAGAGTTAGCTAAAGTGCATGTAATATGTAAGTAAAACAAATAGAACAATACATTAAATGGAAAGAAGTAAACTTACCACGGTTGCCTCGAACGCATACCGTCCACCTGCACCAAAGTGCGAAGTACCTACGACATCCAGCCGTCTCTTCGCAGCCCTCCTCTGACCCTCGAACATTTCAGGATGGTCCCTATTCTGCTTCTTCAAGAACTTCCAATCAGCTTTGTCTGCCCAGCTGGGTTTAGACAACCCCTTTGTAATGGAAGTACGCATGGTTGATCTGCGATGCTTTAGGACCAAACCCATGCGCTCGAGCATATAACTGTTATTAAACTCCACATTTGGCGGATTAGGAAATCTGAGTTTTAACTCATCGATCACCGCCTGCTTCTTTTGGCCATCTTGATACCGCCAATCGATATTTATGCCGCTCTTGAAGTGATGACTCATCAACCGCCTCATGGCGGCCATCACTGCTTTGCCCTTTTTGTCTTCTATTATCTCTCCGGCAGATGTGATTTGATAGGAGAGATCCCCTGATGAGTAAGGGGGACTGACGGTAGCAGAGTCTGAAGGAGTGGAAGCTGCGCGACCACTTCCGGATCGAGGAGTAGCTGTGGGAGTAGGAGAGGGAAAGGGACCCGACTGATACTGTGTCTCCGGACCAAGTGGAGACCTAAAGGAGCGTGAGTGTGCTGACTCGTCTACATCTCCTGAGTCAGCACAACATGAGCCGCCCATCCTACTCTTCCTTCCCTTGCGGGAGGCATGCGCAGGTGATGATCCCGCGATCGAAGGGGCGTGAGGGGATGGCTGGGCTGTACGTCCACCCGTCGGTGTAGGGGAAGGAATTGCGGAGGTCCTCTGAGAGAGCAGAGAGAAGAATCTCGCTGCCTCCTCATCGCTCATCTGCGCTACAAACTCGTCGGGAGTCCCAACAAATCCATGCGCGGCTAGCAAAGGAGTCCCCTGAGGGGTAGTGGCAGTGCTACGTGGAAGAGGGGTCGGACCAGGGGTAGTCACAGTGCTAGGACCGAGAGGAGTCGGACCAGGGGTAGTCCTCGGGGTAGTCGCCTGAGAGGAATCAAAGTCCTCTGGAGCATATAGATCGTGAGCTCTCCTCCTGCGAGGCTGTCCGTACTCGTCGGATGAGCGACGTGATCCCATGTCTAACATAGACACAAACACGAAAACAGAAAACAAATAAACAAACATGAGCATTCTCATAGGCATAGGCATAGGCAAGAAGAAAGAAGAGGGAAAGGAAAGAAGAGGGAAAGGAAAGAGGGAAAGAAGAGGGAAAGATAAGAGGGAAAGAAGATGTAAAGGAAAGAAAAGAATGAGAACGAGGAAATAGAGAATGAGAGAAAGGGAAAGAGATGAGGGAAAATAGAGAATGAGAGAAGGGGGAAATAGAGTGGGAAATAGAGAATGAGCTTATGCAAAAATAGAGAATGAGCTTATGCTTCTCTCATTCTCTATTTCCGCATAAGCTCACGCATGTGCATGAGCTTATGCGGAAACTTAAGCATAAGCTCATGCACATGCATGAGCATAAGCATGAGAAGGATGAGTTTCCGCATGCTTATGCTCATGCGGAAAAAGAGAAGGAGCTTATGCAGAAAAAGAGAAGGAGAGAAGCATCTCTCATTCTCTATTTCCGCATAAGCTCCTTCTCTTTTTCCGCATGAGCTTATGCTTATGCTCATGGGTGAGCATGAGCTTATGCTCATGTTTCCGCATATGCGAAAATAGAGGAGGAGAGAAGCATAAGCTTCTCTCATTCTCTATTTCCGCATATGCTCACGCAAAAGAGAAAGAGAAAGAGAAAGAGCTTATGCGGAAAGAGAGAAAGAGCTTATGCGGAAAAAGAGAATGAGATCCGCATATGCTTCTCTCATTCTCTATTTCCGCATAAGCTCCTGCGGAAACTTCTGCATAAGCTCATGCTCATGAATAAGCATAAGCTCATGCTTATGCTCATGCGGAAATAGAGAAGGAGCTTATGCGGAATGAGAGAAGGAGCTTGTCATGAGCTTATGCGGAATAAGAGAAGGAGCTCATGCGGAAACTTGCGGAAAATTGCATGCGGAATAAGAGAAGGAGCTTATGCGAAAAAAGAGAATGAGAGAAGCATAAGCATAAGCATGAATGAGCATAAGCATGAGCTTATGCTTATGCTTATGCATAAGCATAAGCATAAGCTCATGCATAAGCATAAGCATAAGCTCATGCATAAGCTCATGCTTATGCTCATGCGGAAACTTGCAAAGGAGCTTATGCGGAATGAGAGAAGGAGCTTATGCGCAAAAAGAGAAGGAGCTTATGCGGAAAAAGAGAAGGAGCACTTGCGGAAACTTGCGCATAAGCTCTTGCGGAAACTTGCGCATAAGCTCATGACAAGCTCCTGCTTAAGCTCATGCTTATGCTTATGCATAAGCATAAGCATAAGCTCATGCTTATGCTCATGCGGAAATAGAGAAGGGGCTTATGCGGAATGAGAGAAGGAGCTTATGCGAATGAGAGAAGGAGCTTATGCGGAATGAGAGAAGGAGCTTATGCGGAAAAAGAGAATGAGAGAAGCATATGCTTCTCTCATTCTCTATTTCCGCATAAGCTCTTGCGGAAACTTACGCATAAGCTCATGCGGAAGAATGAGCATAAGCATGAGCTTATGCTTATGTTTCCGCATAAGCATAAGCATAAGCTCATGCTTATGCTCATGCGGAAAAAGAGAGGGAGCTTATGCGGAAAAAGAGAAGGAGCACTTGCGGAAACTTGCGGATAAGCTCATGCTCATGAATGAGCATAAGCATGAGCTTATGCTTATGCTTATGCATAAGCATAAGCATAAGCATAAGCATAAGCTCATGCTTATGCTCATGCGGAATGAGAGAAGGAGCTTATGCGGAATGAGAGAAGGAGCTTATGCGGAAAAAGAGAATGAGAGAAGCATATGCTTCTCTCATTCTCTATTTCCGCATAAGCTCTTGCGGAAACTTACGCATAAGCTCATGCGGAAACTTGCGGAAACTCATGCTTATGCTCATGCGGAAATAGAGAAGGAGCATAAGCATGAGCATAAGCATAAGCATAAGCATAAGCATGAATGAGCATAAGCATGAGCTTATGCTTATGCTTATGCATAAGCATAAGCATAAGCTCATGCATAAGCTCATGCTCATGCATAAGCTCATGCATAAGCTCATGCGCATAAGCTCTTGCGGAAACTTGCGCATAAGCTCATGACAAGCTCCTTCTCTCATTCTGCATAAGCTCCTTCTCTATTTCCGCATGAGCATAAGCATGAGCTTATGCTTATGCTTATGCATAAGCATAAGCATAAGCATAAGCTCATGCTTATGCTCATGCGGAAATAGAGAAGGAGCTTATGCGGAATGAGAGAAGGAGCTTATGCGGAAAAAGAGAATGAGAGAAGCATATGCTTCTCTCATTCTCTATTTCCGCATAAGCTCTTGCGGAAACTTACGCATAAGCTCATGCGGAAGAATGAGCATAAGCATGAGCTTATGCTTATGCTTATGCATAAGCATAAGCATAAGCTCATGCTTATGCTCATGCGGAAAAAGAGAGGGAGCTTATGCGGAAAAAGAGAAGGAGCACTTGCGGAAACTTGCGGATAAGCTCTTGCGGAAACTTGCGGATAAGCTCTTGCGGAAACTTACGCATAAGCTCATGCTCATGAATGAGCATAAGCATGAGCTTATGCTTATGCTTATGCATAAGCATAAGCATAAGCTCATGCTTATGCTCATGCGGAAATAGAGAAGGAGCTTATGCGGAATGAGAGAAGGAGCTTATGCGGAAAAAGAGAATGAGAGAAGCATATGCTTCTCTCATTCTCTATTTCCGCATAAGCTCTTGCGGAAACTTACGCATAAGCTCATGCGGAAGAATGAGCATAAGCATGAGCTTATGCTTATGCTTATGCATAAGCATAAGCATAAGCTCATGCTTATGCTCATGCGGAAAAAGAGAGGGAGCTTATGCGAAAAAAGAGAAGGAGCACTTGCGGAAACTTGCGGATAAGCTCTTGCGGAAACTTACGCATAAGCTCATGCTCATGAATGAGCATAAGCATGAGCTTATGCTTATGCTTATGCATAAGCATAAGCATAAGCATAAGCATAAGCTCATGCTTATGCTCATGCGGAAATAGAGAAGGAGCTTATGTGGAATGAGAGAAAGAGCTTATGCGGAAAAAGAGAAGGAGCACTTGCGGAAACTTGCGCATAAGCTCTTGCGGAAACTTGCGCATAAGCTCATGACAAGCTCCTTCTCTCATTCCGCATAAGCTCCTTCTCTATTTCCGCATGAGCATAAGCATGAGCTCCTTCTCTATTTCCGCATGAGCATAAGCATGAGCTTATGCTTATGCTTATGCTTATGCATAAGCATAAGCATAAGCATAAGCTCATGCTTATGCTCATGCGGAAATAGAGAAGGAGCTTATGCGGAATGAGAGAAGGAGCTTATGCGGAAAAAGAGAATGAGAGAAGCATATGCTTCTCTCATTCTCTATTTCCGCATAAGCTCTTGCGGAAACTTACGCATAAGCTCATGCGGAAGAATGAGCATAAGCATGAGCTTATGCTTATGCTTATGCATAAGCATAAGCATAAGCTCATGCTTATGCTCATTCTTCCGCATGAGCTTATGCGTAAGTTTCCGCAAGAGCTTATGCGGAAGTTTCCGCAAGAGCTTATGCTTCTCTCATTCTCTATTTCCGCATAAGCTCTTGCGGAAACTTACGCATAAGCTCATGCTCATGAATGAGCATAAGCATGAGCTTATGCTTATGCTTATGCTTATGCATAAGCATAAGCATAAGCTCATGCTTATGCTCATGCGGAAATAGAGGAGGAGCTTATGCGGAATGAGAGAAGCATAAGCATAAGAGAATAAGAGGGATGCGGAAATAGAGAATAAGGGGGAAAGGAAAGAGAGAAGGGAAAAGAGAGAGGGGGAAAGAGAGAATAAGAGAAGAGGGAAAAAAGAGAAGGGGGAAAATGAGAAAAAGAGAAGGGGGAAGAGAGGGTTCCTACGCCCATCACTGCAGCTAGCGCTTAAGGCGCTAGCTGCAGGCAAATGCAAATAACAAAAAGCTTAAATGGAAAGAAGAGGAAGCACTTACCTGTAAAAGTATGTCCCGCCCGGTGTAGTGGACTGGGCCCACAAAAGAGAGACTATGTCCCGCTCGGTGTAGTGGACTGGCCCTACAAAAGAGAGAAAACAACCCATTTTTTCAAATAAGATGTTAGTGGAAAGAGGAGATCACAAAAGCAACTTCTTGAAAGGAGACAAGGAAAGAGAAGATTGAGGAGACAAGGAAAGGAGGAGATTGAGGAGAAGAGAAGGAAGAGAAGGAAGAGAAATACAGAAAGAAGAGGTGAGTTTCTTTCTTTCTTTCTTGAAATTTCGTTTTTTGTTTGAATCCTTTCTAATCAAGCATGAAAACTAGTTTAAAACTTTAGCAATACAAGTAGAAACACTCAGAAAACCAAAGCTAACAAACAAACAACCTACATTGTTGAAAAAAACTCACCTTTTGAAGAACTTTCTTTCTGGAAACCAAAGAGGGAAAGAGGAGAGAGAGGGTGCACAAGAGGTAGGAGGAGGGTGAGGAGTGGGAAATAGGGTAGGAGGTTGCTTGGAATAGATGGGAGGTCAGTGAAAATAGGTGGGAGGAGATTTTGGAGAGCTTAGTTTAGAGATTAGGAAAGCTTTGAGCAAAACGCCGCGGGTTTCGGCGTTTCGGGTTTTAACCCACAGCGTCGCTATATAGCGACGCTTATTCGTCGCTATATAGCGACGTTTTTAATTGAAAACGTCGCTATATAGCGACGCTTTCAATTAAAATCGTCGCTATATAGCGACGGAACAGAGCGTCGCTATATAGCGACGCTTACTGTTTGTTTTTTAATGAGGCCTCTTGTGACTCAAACATGCTATGCCTATAATTGTCAATATCTCCTCTTACTACACAGCCTTACTATATAGGATTTTTTGTTTCAATCCTTACTATATAGCGATGTCATTCTTTTTATATAGCCTCAAGAGAAGCTCAAATTAAACATGCTATGCTCATAATTGTGTACATCTCCTCTTCATGCTTATGTTTTGGTTTTATAAGTGTAGATGGAAGGGACGAGTGGAAGCTCATCTGATGATGCGCCAACGCCCGAGAGCACGAAGTGGCTTACGGAGAGGTTATATTATCATTGCACTCATTGCAAGCGAGAAGTACGACATCAACGTCGTATTATCATGCGCCACTTGCGGATGTATGGGGAGGAGCCGGAACCAGTACCCCCCGTTGGTGTTGCACATGTTGATGGATCATCGGTAAGTCAAAGCTATTTAAGTTCGCAATCTTATTGTATACCCGGAATTAGAAGATCTTCTATTTACACGAATGAGCTTATGACAGGCTGACGAGGGTGACGAGGGTACACATATACCTTCTCACTTTCAACAAGACTATAGTCTCCCAGATGACGACGAGGGTATGGTCGACATGATGGATTCCATTTTTAGGGGCACTACATCCCACGTACACGTGATGTCAGAGTCTGAGGTGAAAATGCGAGAGTTGCAATCAACACAATTGTACGAGGGTGCCAGGATGTCTAAACTACGTGCTTGTCTCTCAATCTTGAATCTACAAGTACAGTATGGGTGGTCGGATACAAGTGTCTCGACCTTAATGAGGTTAGCCCTTGCATTAATTTGATTGACTCATTATTTGGATATTGTTTGTTTTGAGAATCATCATTTGGATAGTGTCTTTGTCATAGGTTGCTCCAAAAGATGTTGCCTGCACCAAATACCATGCCCGCATCAAGAGATGAAGCGAAAAAGATGCTAACAATGGTGGGTATGGATTATGATACCATCCATGCTTGCCGTAATGATTGTATTCTCTTTCGTCGTGAGCATGGAGATTTGGCTAGTTGTCCAAAGTGTGGGGAACAACGATATAGAGATGACTTGCAGGGTGAGAGGATACCGGTAAAGGTCTTAAGACACTTTCCCATCATTGCAAGAATACAACACATGTTTCGATGCAAATCCATAGCGGAGTTGATGACATGGCATGCATCTCATCGGTCCACTGATCACACATTGAGGATTCCCGCAGATTGTGCGGCTTGGAAGCACATAGATAATCAGTGGCCGGACTTTGCGAGAGAGCCACGCAACTTACATCTTGGGCTAGCCATGGACGGCGTGAATCCTTTCGGGTTACGCTCGACATCTTGGTCGACATGGCCCATAGTCGTGGTGAATTACAATATCCCACCATGGCTAACAATAAAAAAGGGACACCTCATGCTTGCACTACTTGTGCCAGGAAAGTACAAGGCAAGAAACATGGACGTGTACATGGCACCTTTGATAGAGGAGTTACAGATATTATGGAGAGGAGTGCAGGTCTTTGATATTTCCAGAGCTCCTAGGCATACCAATGATATTTCCGTCAGGGGTATCTTGATGTGGACCATGCATGACTACCCAGGATATGGAGAGTGCGCAGGTACGTGGTTATGTCTTTACATGTACAATGAGGGATTATGCTTTTTTTACTCTCTTTTGCACGCATGTCTTGTACTAACATATTCATGCACGCGTGCAGGGCTTGCTACAAGTGGGTACCATGCTTGTCCTGTTTGTGGACCCGCTCTGAAATCGCTTGCACGCTACTCCAAACACATGAGGAAAAATGTTTATGAAGGTCATGCTCGATACCTTCCGCTCGACCATCTCGCACGTGGAGGTCAGCTTGATCCACCACCATCATATTTAAAAGCAAGTGATTGGATTCAAGCTTGGAGGGAGAATGGAGAGGAACCTCCTCCTGGTATGAAGAGGCTATCGATCTTTCACGAGCTTCCTTATTGGGGTCAGTTACAAATCAATCATCTCTTGGATCCCATGCATATCTTTAAGAATGTGGGGGCTACCATTTGGGCACACTTGGTTGGTTCCAAGGACTCGAGAGGAGTGCGAGAAGACTTGCGTGCTATGAATAGGATGTCTCGTTTGTGGCCCCAAGTGCATGCTTCAGGAAAAGTTGTCCTCCCGAAAGCAACGTGGATCCTCTCTACGAGGGAGGAGGCAGCGATCAAGGCAGACATTGCCTCTTTTCAAACACCGACAGGGTACATGCGTTGCTTGAAAGGAGCATTTTCAAAGGACAATAAGCTTAGTGGCCTCAAGTCCCATGATTGGCACAAGGTCTTACAGGTATTCTAAGTAGAATTAGTGTACCGATAATAGTGATGCATTAGCGTAATTATTATTATGTTATATTGTTGACATGATTTCATTGTTGCTTTGATAGTTCATCCTTCCAATTACAATAAAAGGGTGCTTACAAGAAGATGTTAGAAATGCTATATTCAAGATCTGTGGTATTGTGAGGTATGCTTACTATCAATTCGCATTATCTATTTTCTTCATGGACATGTGAAATAGGTGGATATCTCAAATATCTTACATATGCATGGACATGTGAAATAGGTGGATATCTCAAAAAGAGATCTCTATATCGAGCATCGAGAAGGCTAGGGTGGAATCCATCGAAGCCGTATGCTTGCTTGAGAAGCACTTTCCCTCAAGCATTATGACAACTCAAGTCCACTTGCTTGTGCACATAGTTGATGAGGTGGCTATAGCAGGTACCGTTCATAATCGATGGATGTTTTTTCTCGAGCGGTTTATGAAAACTTTAAAGGGGTTTGTAAGACAAAGAGCAAGACCAGAAGCAAGCATGGCAGAGGGATGGCTTGTGCAAGAGTCATTAGTATATATCACAGAGTTTCTTGCATCCACGGATCCTGATATGCCGCAAGCTTGGCACAACAAGGATGATGATCGCATCATTGGCGAGGTCCCCCAAGGAAAAGGGATTGAAAGAAAGATGAGCGAAGAGCAAATGGAGAAATTCAATAAGTTTTGTATCCTCAATAGCCCTGAGATGCAGAAGTGGATTGAGAGATATGAAGTGGCCAAAGCAGAAAGAATAAATGCAAGGACGAGATTCAGAGTAATGTACAGGCGATCACAACCATATCCACGAGATCTGGCTCTTCTCCCTACTCACATGTCACTTGATTGGCTACAACTAGCTATACGTAAAGCCGAACGTGATGGAGAGACAATAAACGAGCGCGAGCGGGAGTTATCATCTGGATGTATGGTGCATGTAAGTTTCTTATCTCTTGATGTAATTAAGTAATTATTTGTGGCAATATATGCTATAAAATAGGTGCATCTTCATTGTTTTAATGATGCTCTTTTACAGTACAAAAAGTACAGTGCATTATGGTCATATGGACGACATTTTTGCATAGAACGCATCGATTCAAAGAGAGTCACGTATGATTGTGGAGTCATGGCTAACTTCACACAAGATAGCCGAGCAAGTGCTTTGGATACCAATCTTCTCTCCTCACAGTTGGATTATTGTGGAACCATACGCGACATCTATGAAATTGATTTCAGACGATTTACTATTTTCATTCTTGATGTAAAATGGTTTAGAACTACTTACAACGGTCCCCATGCAACTGTGAGAAAAGATGGTAGCGGTCTCTTTGCAATAGACTCCACCAAACATTGGACCGATGAAAGTGATACTTTTGTTCTTCCCGAGCACTGTGAGCAGGTGCATACTAATGATTTAATTAGTCGAAGCTTTCGTTTTTTAAGTCCATTGATATATATATAATTGACGACATTTGGCACGTGATTTTTCATCTTCAATATAGGTGGTTTTTCATCCGGATCGTTCTGATCCAAGATGGTGGTACGTGATCCAAGTTGCGCCACGAAGTAAGCAGATTTTTGAAGATCGAGATGTGGATATGGAGATGCCACTACCAAATCCGGATCCAATTGATGAATCTAGCGAAGAAGATGTAGATCACCATATGAGGCAAGAGGAAGATGCGCATAATGACATCGCACGGGAGGAGGATGGAGATCACGATATTGACGAGGAAGACAACAATCGTCAAGATCGATCACCACACTTAAGCTTAATTGAAGAAGATGATCAAATACTTTTAGGTGAACGTACGATGCTAGAGTACGATGATGATATAGGAGATCAACTCGGTATAGAGTTGGAGATAGACTTACTTGGCGCCTTAGACTTGGCTCAAGATGAAACAGTTGATGTAAATGCTCTTATTTAATTTGATTTTTCTCATCTCCAACTTGGACATGAATATATGAGCTTCAAAGGCTTGATGTACATGCTCTCATTTTTTATTTCTCTATGAGCTCAAACATGTATGAAAATTTAAAAAATTTTGTCATTGGAAGAAAATAAATTTTAAGACTTAAAAAAAAAAAAAAACCTCTCTGTAAAACGTCGCTATAATATAGTCTCAGTGTCGCTATATAGCGACCTTTAAAAGTCGCTATATAGTGACTTTAATAGAAGTCGCTATATAGCGACCTTTCATAGTCGCTATATAGCGACTATTACTAACGTCGCTATATAGCGACTATTCTTAAAAGTCGCTATATAGCGACGATTTACGACACCCGATTTTTATACCGACGATTAACGCTAAGCGGGCGCTAATCGTCGGTACGTAAACGTCGCAATAGGATGCGTGTGTAGTAGTGGCTCCCTCAAAGCTAGCAATGACGCCGCAATCTTGTGTGTTTCTCTTATCATCAATTCGTTGCGTTCGAAAATGCTTGCCCTCACACCATATAGCATTGAACATAGTGCACTACAATTACAAAGATTGCTTTATCCACTACAAAGACCAGTCAAAGAGGTTGGCTGATGAGGGGGATGAGCATTTTCTGAGCGAAATCTTCCGAGCGTCCGAGCAAAGGAAAAAAAAAGCTTCCAACTATGCATAAATATGGCAAAAATCGATCAGAAGAAAACATAGTTTCACTTAGAAATATGCAAAGTATTATAGCAATGCCTATTTTATACAAAAATCTTTAGGTGAATCTGTAGGAATGGTGAGAGCATAATGGGATGGCTTTTGAAGAAACCCACATGTAGAGTAGACTTCTCTATGAAAATTCCCTTATGATCCTTCTTACAACTTTTACTTAATAGGGGGTGACATTGAAAACCCTCTCTCAACCTATCTTCATGAAAGAGTTTCTTCAAAGAAAACTCATTGAAGCAAGCCATCCAGGTAGTTTCGCCAGCGAAACCCCTTTGAAGCAAGTCTCCCAAGGTAGTTTCGCTGGCGAAACTACCTTGGACAGCACTTTTAAAAGTGACATAACTTTCATATCCAATGTCCAAATATAGTCATTCAACCACTCAAATTGATCGGAACACCCCATTTGAGCACATCTATGGAGTTATATTTTGGAAAATCTTTCATATATAGGATTAAATATTACATGTATTTTATGAGAGTGATATATAAGCCTAAGTTAATACTTATTTATAGTAATTTAAACTTCTTTAGAAACATGTCCATAAATATGCTATAAAAACACTAAAAAGATATTGCCCTATGATATAAATGTGTTAATAAGTAATTATATATGCATAGTATTATTACATTGAGAGTGATTATGAGGAATGTTTCTTAAAGGAATCAACACTTTTTTAAGGTAATAACAGGGGTACAAAGGGATGTCTCTAAATAAGAAAATTATGCAGTGTAAAAATGAATGAGTGACTAGTCTGTATATTTTTATGATAAAGGGATCTAGTTCTAGTGAAAATAAAAGTGTAAAAACCATGTTTCCTAAAAAAAAACATTTTTTAAAATCTCTTGAAAAACACGCTCGGATAAACCTGCTCATAGGTTTTTGCTCGTAAAATTGACGCATCCATGAGGGGGACCCTCACTGCTGTTCGCTCTAGGTATCCTAACCCCCCCAATCGCTAGTTCACAGATAAATGGGCCAAGTCAAAGATTGTTACAATAATTGGCAATAAAAGATCTTCGCTTAAGAGGCAAGCACTAGCGGAGCTTGCCAGGCTTGAGGGAGGTCAACCACCAAGGGGCCCGCCCCACACCGCTCACAAGCATGAGTGGAAGAAAGCAATGAAGTCAGCGAGGGAGGACCCCAGTCTGCAGCACGTGGAGGCACGGAGGATCTAGATGGAGGAATATGGAAGCGCGCATTTTGGAGCAGGGGGTGTTGAATCATGGGAGGCCCAATTTGTAAGTATCGATCTCAAATTATATTGCTTATGTAGTTTATTAGGAGGTTGTTTCTTTGTACTAATTCCTCCGCAAAGTGTGCCGTCATGCAGCTTGAGATCATGGGCAGATACCCTACTCCTATGGAGACAGCCTACCACCGCCACCATCGCGGAGGAGATACATGGAGGCACTTCTATGATGATGGGTTGATTACTGAGGAGCAGTATACCCGAGCTACTGGAGCGGCCCCCAAGGTATTTGAAAGTAATTAAATAATGCCAAAATTATAAGTAAAGATTTGATTTTTCATATATTGATATATGTTGTCCCTTGTTTACAGGCCCGTGCACAAGACGATGAGGAAGACGAGGAAGGAGGCACAGAAGGGAGCGCAGAAGGGAGTGTAGAAGGGAGTGAGGACCTGGAGAACATAGATTAGTCGTAGAAGTAGTGCTAGCTACTCTTTTTTGTACTTAAAGCCACTGACTTGGCTTCATGCCTCTTGTATATACACTCCTCTTATTTTTTGTACTTGAAGCCACATGACGTGGCTTGGCTTCCTTATTTTTTGTACTTGAAGCCACATGACGTGGCTTAGCTTCGTGCTATATGTATATACAAGCACTTTTTGAGCTTTCAATTTTATTGCGTTTTGGAGTTGTAATGTTTTATTTGGAATTGTAATTAAAATTTGGTTGGCTGTAAGAATTGAATTACACAATGTGGATATGGGATTCTTGTAACTATATAGCATACACAACATACACAGCATTCTGTAAATTTAAAAAAAAAAAAAGTGCATCTATCAGTGCGTCTATAAATGCGTCTATATACACGTCTGTCTGTTCGACAAGCGTCTATATTTGCATCTATAAACGCGTTTATAAGTGCGTCTATTTAAGCGTCTAAGTGCACGTCTATACGCGCATTTATCTAATATATAGATGCACTGATAGACGCGGGTCTCTAGACATGAAAATAGACGTGCAAATAGACGCACCCGTAAGTTTTTTATTTAGTTCAGCAAACGCGTCTGTGTGCACGTCTATGGGTACTTTATCTTGTTGTGGATCATTTTAGAGAAGTGGTCATCATTAGCAAAGTTAGTATCAATAGTAACATCATCCTCAGCAACATCAAAATTAGCAAAGAGGAATCATTTCAATCGAGACAAAGATTTCAAGGATGAGGTAATGCATCCACCAACATGTCAAACATCCAGTGCAACTATTGTCATAAGTTTGGACACTATGAAAGAGATTGCCGCAAGAAGCAATACAACCAAGGTGGTCAATCCAGTAGTAATCGCGGGAATTTCCACCGCGGAAGAGGAAATCATCATGGTGGACATTCTAGTCACAATTATTTTGCAAATGAACATGGGAATATGTTTCTTGCAAATGAGGAAATGCAACAGATTGATATAGTGTACCTAGACACTGATTGCAATCCAAAAGAGGATTTCAACTATCAAGTCGACCAAGCAGAACAAGATCCTTGGGACATCAACAACAGTGCATCATCTCACATGACAAATCATCAGGAATGGTTCATAGAGTTGAAACCATTAGAAGGGCAAAAGAATGTAATCTACACAGTAGATAATACACCAAATCCTATTCAAGGGACACACATTATCCCTATGAACAATTTCACTGGTACAAAAAGATTGGTGAAAGATGTACTCTACATTTTGAAGCTGAGTAAGAACCTCTTCTTAGTAGGTCAAATGATGGAACACAACTACCGAGTCAGCTTCGATGGAGATGAATGCACTATCAGAGATAAATCTACAAGATTTCAGCTACTAAGAGAAGGTGTCAAGGAAGGATGCTTGTACAAAATGCTAGCTACGGTACTAGATATGCATGCCATGTTAGCTCAACTGCAACAAATTCCACTATCTGTAAAATGGCACAAGAGATATGGTCATGTCAATTTCAAGAGCTTGCTAGATCTCAGGACTCAGAATATGGCAATATGGATTCCAAAGCTACAGTTTCTTGGAAAAGTTTGCGAAGCATGCTGCTTCAACAAACAAAAGTGAACCAACTTTGGCAGAAGCACCTCTCAAACAGGTATTATTGATTTTGATTCACACAAATGTATGGGGTTATGCCCAGACCCACAGCATCAATGGTTCACTTTACTACTTGACTTTCATTGATGACTACATGAGATATTGTTGGGTCTACTTTTTGAAAGAGAAATCTAAAGTGTTTTCCATATTTCAAGAATTCAAAGCCATGGTAGAAAACCAGATAGGCAGAAATATCAAAGTCATGAGATCAGATAGAGGAGGTGAATACATGTCTTAAGCATTCATAAACTTTTGCAAAAGTCACGGCATTTGAAGACAATTTACTTGCGCAGATACTCCTTAGGAGAATGCAAGAGATGAAAGAAAGAATGGGACTTTAGTAGATAGTGCTAGAGAAGCATTCACTAGACATAAGCCACACATTGGGCATCTCTGAATATTTGGTTGCATATCATATGCCCCCATACATGATGATCATCGCAAAAAATTGGATTCAAAGTCACGCAAATGCATCATGGTTGGCTACAGTGAAGAAAGCAAAGCATACAAGCTATATGATTCCATCAACCAAAAGGTCATTATCTCCAAAGATGTAATCTTTGATGAGGAATCAGAATGGAAAACCTCAAACACACAGGAGCTAGACGAACCAATTTCACAATCATCTCCAGAAATGGTTGATGAAGAAGAGCCAGAATGGCCAAAAACACATCAAGCAGAGCCACAATAGCTCAGACGGTCTATTAGGGAAAGCAGACCACCAGCCAGATTGACATATGCTCAGAAAGGTGAAGCAATTTCAATCGAATCTACCAACTATGCTCTTATGACAACCATCATGGCTACAAAAGAGCAATGTACTTCGAAGATGCAGTAGACAAGCTAGAATAGCAAACTTCTATGAATGAAGAAATGGATGCTTTGTACAAGAATAATACTTGGGAATTATGCGACCTTCCACTTGAAAAGAGGGCCATAACAAACAAATGGGTATACAAAGCAAAGTACAGTCCAAATGGAAGTATTCAACGATAGAAAGCCAGAGTAGTTGCAAAAGGATTTGCACAACAATATGGTCATAATTATGATGAGAGTTATGCTCCAGTAGCAAAGATGGATTCCATACGGTTCTTCATATCACTAGCAACACTTAGCAGATGGAATGTGTACTAGTGCAATGTCAAGAATGCATTTCTCAATGGCTACCTAGACGAGGAAGTCTACATGCAACAACTAGCAGGTTATGTTGAGCTAGGAAAGGAGAATAAGGATTGCCATCTTAAGAAAAGTCTCTATGGATTAAAGCAAGCACCCAGAAGTTGATATTGTGGTAATCAATTGGCTCAAGCATTGGCCAAGAATCCATTATATCACTCTAGGAACTAGCATATTGATGTTAGAGAGCATTTCATTAGAGAAAGAGTGTTACTTGGTGACATCACACTGTAGCAGTGTGATAGCAAAGAGAATGTTGTAGACATCTTTACCAAACCACTTCGTAAAGAGCTTTTTGAGCAACACCGACCAGCTCTTGGTTTGAGGCAAAGGAAGGACATTTTCATTAAAGGGGCCTCTCTCTCTCTCTCTCTCTCATTACAATTGTATTAGTGGGCACACTATAAATATTACTTTATGAGTGGGCACATGCAAAATAGAAATATAAGCAAATGCTTCAATTGAAGGGGAAAATGAAGAAGCAACACAACCCTTGAGTGCGAGAGAACTACAAAATATAGAAGAAGAGGAAGGAGGATTTACGGTCATGTTGTTGTAGTCTCCTGTCAAAGGCAAAGAAAGATGCAAAATGCAAAAGGTTAGTACTGCAAGGGATGACAAAATATGAAGAGGCGAGAGGAGAAGAGTGGAGATGAGGAGAGAGGACACAGCTAGAGAGCACACCACAAATGACTAACTATACACTAGATTTAGTTGAAAATATAGAATATATACAAATCCATTTAGGATTAGGGTTAGGGCATCTAACCCTTTCCTTTATAGCACTCTATTGGGTTAGTGATGTGCACATATGATCACATGATGGTGCTATGAACATATGATCACATGATGTTGAGCGCGATCTCTCAACACC